>NC_080167.1:67032625-67050125 GCF_950295315.1 Erinaceus europaeus | reverse complement strand
GAAGAAAGAAAGAAAGAGAGAAAGAAAGAAAGAAGGAAGGAAGGAAAGAAAGAAAGAAAGGAAGGAAGAAAGAAGGAAAGAAAGAAAGAAAGAAAGAAAGAAAGAAAGAAAGAAAGAAAGAAAGAAAGAAAGAAAGAAACCGGCCACCCACCTGAGGGAAAGCTGCTGTCATTCCCTCAAAGCAAAGTATCCCCACAGGGCCAGTGCAGGCTCACTCTTCAAACCTGGTTAAGAGCTCACATTACAGTGTGCAAGGACCCAGGTTCAAGCCCCTGGTCCCCACCTGAAGGGGGAAAAGCTTCATGAGTGGTGAAGCAGGGCTGCAGGTGTCTCTCTCTCCCGCTTAACAGTCCCTCTCAATTTCTCTGTCTCTATCCAATAGTAAAACAAACAAACAAACAACAAACAAACAAAAAAACCTCATCACCTCCCTGAGGGGAGAGGAGAACAGAAGACCCTGATGGAGGAGGGGCGGTGAGCTGAGGAAAAGAGTCCTAATGGGGGTAAAGCTAGGACTACATGCTAGTCCAGGGACTTCTGGAACGTGGCTTCCTTTTGTCAGAGAGAAGAGTCCTTCCCCTGAACGGCTTCACCGGGCAAAGGAGCCTGCATGGCTGGACAGAACGGGATAAGACACCAGTGAGGTAATGTCTGGGTCTGTGAACCACCCTCAGTAGATTACTCCCTCTCTGCTAGATAAAAGGCAAAAGCCGCTGTGTGTTACAAGCACGCAGCCTGCTGAAAACAGGGCCCCGCGTGGGGAGCCTCCAGGCTCTCTCCATAGCTGCAGGGTCAGCAGTTACCTCAGGCAGTTCTGGGATCTTCTCAAACTCCTTCCCACCAGAGAGAACCAGATGCTGCCATCAGATGCAGTAAGAAGGTTGGGGGGGGGGTGTCAGATGGTAGCGGTGAAGCAGGTCTGCAGGTGTCTGTCTTTCTCTCCCCCTCTCTGTCTTCCCCTCCTCTCTCCATTTCTCTCTGTCCTATCCAACAACGAACAATATCAATAATAACAATAATAACCACAACAAGGCTACAGCAACAAGGGCAACAAAGGGGGGGGGGAATGGCCTCCAGGAGCAGTGGATTCATGGTGCAGGCACTGAGCCCCAGCAATAACCCTGGAGGCAAAAGAAAAGAAAAGAAAGAAGGTTGGCCTTACAGTGCACAAGGACCCAGGTTTGAGCCCCCAGCCCCCACCTGCAGGGGGAATGTTTTGCAAGTGGTGAAGCAGTGTTGCAGGTGTTTCTCTGTCTCTTCTTCTCTATCACCCACTTCCCTCTCAATTTCTGGCTGTCTCTATGCAGTAAATAAAGTTTTAAAAAAAGAAAGGAAGGAAGGAAGGAAGGAAGGAAGGAAGGAAGAAAGAAAGAAAGAAAGAAAGAAAGAAAGAAAGAAAGAAAGAAAGAAAGAAGGTTGGCAGGAGTCGGGCGGTAGCGCAGCGGGTTAAGCACAGGTGGCACAAAGTGCAAGGACCGTTCTAAGGATCCCAGTTCGAGCCCCCGGCTCCCCACCTGCAGGGGAGTCGCTTCACAGGCGGTGAAGCAGGTCTTCAGGTGTCTGTCTTCCCCTCCTCTCTCCATTTCTCTCTGTCCTATCCAACAACGATGACATCAGTAACAACAACAGTAATAACTACAACAATAAAACAACAAGGGCAACAAAAGGGAGTAAATAAATATTTTTTTTTAAAAAAAGAAGATTGGCAAGAAGGTCCCCGCCTCAATCCATAGATGCTATCATCCTCGGTGCAAATTTCCTGGAGACTCTTCTTTCTTTTGCTTAGCTCTGTGCTCCCACGGTGACTTTCCCAGATAGAAATAGTGAGACTTGGAGAGTCGGGCGGTGGCACAAAGCTCAAGGACCGGCATAAGGACCCCAGTTTGAGCCCCCGGCTCCCCACCTGCAGGGGAGTCGCTTCACAGGCGGTGAAGCAGGTCTGCAGGTGTCTGTCTCTCCCCCCTCTCTATTTTCCTCCTCTCTCCATTTCTCTCTGTCCTATCCACCAACAATGACATCAATAACCACAACAATGTTAAACAACAAGGGCAACAAAAGGGAAAATAAATTAAAAAGAAGGAAAGAAAGAAAGAAAGAAAGGAAGGAAGAAAGGAAGAAAGAAAGAAAGAAAGAAAGAAAGAAAGAAAGAAAGAAAGAAAGAAAGAAAGAATGAAAGAAAGAGACTCCCTGCTCCAGGGCTCCACCCAACTAGGGGGAGATAGAAACAGGCTGGGGGATGGACCCACCTGCCAACACCCAGGTCCAGTGAAGAAGCAAGTACAGAAGCCAGAACTCCCACCTACAGCAACCCATAAAGAATTTTGGTCCAGGGAGCCAGGTGGTGACACACTTGGTTGAGCACACATGTTACAATGCACAAGGACCCAGGTTCGAGCTCCCAGTCCCCACTTGGGGAGAGCTTCACAAGTGGTGAAGCAGGGCTGCAGGTGTCTCTCTGTCTCTCTTCCCCTCTAGCTCCCCCTTCCCTCTTGATTTCTGACTGTCTCTATCCAATAAATAAAGATAATAATTAAAAAATTAAGTAATGAAGAAGGAGGAGGAGGAGAATGAGAAGAATTTTGGTCCATATTCTCAGAGGGATAAAGAACAGTGAAATTTCCAATGGGGGAGATGGGACACAGAACTCTGGTGGTGGGAGCTATAGGGAGGGGAAGAAACCATAGCACCCAAGCTTCCTCTGTTGCCATGGGACCAGGCCCCAAGCCTGCACCTGGCAAACCCCGGTCCCACCTGCAGGAGGGGTGCGTCCTGAGTGGTGAAGCAGGGCTGCAGGTGTCTCTCTTTTTCTTTTCCCCTCTATCTCCCCTCCCTCTTAGTTTCTCTGTCTCTATCCAATAAATAAATAAACAAACAAAAATTTAAAATCCCACACCAAGTCCGTAAAAAATAAATAAAGTAGGGGGCTGGGTTGTAGCGCAGCAGGTTAAACGCACATGGCACAAAGCGCAAGGACCAGTGTAAGGATCCCAGTTCGAGACCCCGGCTCCCCACGTGCAGGGGAGTCGCTTCACAGGCGGTGAAGCAGGTCTGCAGGTGTCTATCTTTCTCTCCCCCTCTCTGTCTTCCCCCCCTCTCTCCATTTCTCTCTGTCCTATCCAACAATAATATCAATGGCAGCAGTAACAATAACGACAACAACAAGGACAACAAAAGGGGAAAAAAATGGCCTCTAAGAGCAGTGGATTTGTAGTGCAGGCACTGAACCCCAGCAATAACCCTGGAAGCAAAAAAGAAAAAGAAAAAAATAAATAAAGTAACTTTGGACAAGGCAGAGAGCACGAGGCCCCCTACCCACCCCCAGCACCATCCCCACTCCCCTTGGAAAGATTTTCAGGTCTCAGCTACACACTTTCAGGCAAGTCTGCTCTTTGTCACCAGGCATTGTGTGTGTGTGGTGGGGGGGGAGGTTAATTATTTCTTGCTCTAACAGACTCTGAGGAGAGAGCTAGAACCAGGAGCAGTGGCTTCATAGAGCAGGCACGGAGCCCGAGATAACCCCGGCGGTGAGAAAGAACAGGAGAAAGAGAGAGACAGACAGACAGACAGAGACAGAAGAGGGTCAGGAAGTTACTTTCTGGGGCCTGAGGTTTCTCCCCAAGTCTCCTTCTCTACACCCCCACCCCAGAACCCCTTCAGGTGCCCATCATGCTCCCTCCCACCCAAAGTCCTCAGAGCCCAAACCACCGCCCCCCACCCACCCCGGTGCAGGGGCTAAAGGAAAGAATTAGAGGAGCTCTGCAGAGTCTCAAGGCCACGGAGGAGTCTGGCCTCTAGCCCTGCACTCAGGGCGGGGGGGGGGGGGGGGGGCAGCCTTGAAGTCCCATCTCACAGCTTCCTGGCCTGTGTGGGGGCAGCAGATGACAAGCCCGGCTGTCTGGGCCAGTCTCCCAAAGGCCCCACTCAGCTGGCCCTGCCCCAGACTGCCTTCTCCTCCAGGCAGCCGCTGGGCCTGCAGGCCTATGATCTGAGAGGCCGGCTCTAACACCAGGCTAAAAGGGCTCCCTGGGCCCAGCAATGGGGGCCGAGGCCTCACGCTGGCCGGGTGGAAGCTGGTGACTCTCGCTGAGCCCGCTGCCCCCAGGCACACGGGCAAGCAGACCCCGGGGCTGCTCTGGCAAATGTCTGTGCTCTGCTGCTCTGACTTCATCCTCCTGGAAGCTTTCTGAGCTGCTCAGCTCCCCTCACTAAGCTTCCTGCTCCCCCAGCATCTCCTTCTAAGCAAATCACCAGCTTGGGGGGGTGGTGGTGGTAAGGGGGGGGTGGCAGGTCTTCTGTAATCAAGCGACTCAACAGCATAGAAATCCAATGAGTCACATGGAGGCGAGACAGAACCACAGCAGTGCTTGCTATCATTGAGCAGATCGGAGTTCCAGACCTCCCATCACCTCTTAACTATCCAGGATGCTGGCCAGGGAAGTAGGAAGGAAATTACAGTTACCCTGTGGGTTGTGTTTTATAGTGCACAATGTCTGTTTTTCTTTTAAGAGAGAGGCAGAGAGAGAGTGGAAGATACCACATCACTGAAGTTTCTTTCAGGATGGTGGAGGTCAGGTTCGAACCGGGTCACTCACATGGCAAAGTGACATA
Organism: Erinaceus europaeus; assembly: GCF_950295315.1. Classification (NCBI taxonomy): domain Eukaryota; kingdom Metazoa; phylum Chordata; class Mammalia; order Eulipotyphla; family Erinaceidae; genus Erinaceus; species Erinaceus europaeus. The sequence continues at coordinate 67,045,517 of NC_080167.1, read as the reverse complement.
CTATCCAAGTTTTCTTTTTTAGTATTGATTTTTAAAAATATATATTATTTATTTATTTTCAGCATATATAGAGAGAAATTGAGAGGGAAGTGCGGGGGAGAGAGAGAGAGAAAGACAGACACATGCAGCTAGCTCTGCTTTACTGCTTATAAAGCTTCCCCCTGCGGGTGGGGACCCAGGGCTTGAACCAGGATCCTTGTACATTATAATGTATGCACTGAACCAGGTGCACCACCACCAGCCCCTTAATTTAAAAAATATGAACATGTTAAAAATATGCTACTAGGGAGACGGGCGGTAGCGCAGCAGGTTAAGCACACATGGCGCAAAGCGCAAGGACCGGCGTAAGGATCCTGGTTCCAGCCCCCGGCTCCCCACCTGAAGGGGAGTCACTTCAAAAGCAGTGAAGCAGGTCTGCAGGTGTCTTATCTATTTCTCCCCCTCTGTCTTCCCCTCCTCTCTCCATCTCTCTGTCCTATCTGACAACAATGACATCGAAAACAACAACAATAAGAATTCTATTCCAGGTGGTTCACTTCCTAACAAAGTCCCAAAACCTAGATATAGACCAGGTCCTGTGAGATAGAGCATATGTTCACATGCATCAATAAATTAGGGCAAAATAGATTCCTGAAAGAAAAAGTACACAATAGTCTGCAGTGAGTCAGTATAAAGTTCATAATGAAATAGTGTCTACTTAGACTTAGATACCCTCCTCAACTACTTCCTATTACAATTCCCTCACTCACTCCAAAGCTAACCTTATCAAAGTAAGGACTGCAAAAGCTGAATAAGGGCAAGAGACTGGCATACTTTAACGATGACTCTTTAGTCACTATCAGGCCACCCCATCAGCTGGGGCCCTATTCGGGGAGTCCTGAGATTACCAAACAGACACGATGGGCCTAGACCTCAAATAAATCCCTCTCTCCATTGTTACCGGCCATCTCTACCAGGAACAAAAAAACAGACCCCTTTGTGGGCCCCCCATAGGACCTTGTCCTCAACCTGGATCAACAATGGTAGAGGATGTTCCATTCTCTGAAGGTAGGCTGGACAACAAACTCTATGCTACACCTGAGGAAGATGGCTCCTAATATTGGAGCAGCTTGGAATGTTCCTACTCATGACCACAGAATGTGAGCTCAGATCTATGGGGATGCAGTGGCCACATAGTCTCCTAAGCTGAATATGGGCCCCAGATCACATCAAATCGATGGAGTTTGCATTCAACAATATCTATACACCTTTCCCATATTTGGGAGCTGCTCTCTTCCCTGATACAGCTTTCTGGTCCTTTTTCCAGCCATGACATCATCTCCCCAGACAATAACTTGGATCTACCTACATTTTTAGATTTCAGGCTCAGGGGAGGGAAAAAAAAAAAACAGTATAGCCACAGGCCCTTTGGAATATAACTAAAATAGGCCTACTAAATGGAGCTACGAAATGGAGACCCCCCACAATTCTTCATCTGCACTATTCCAGCCTTTAGGTTCATGATTAGTCGACAATTTGTTTGGCTTTATATGTTAACTCTCTTTTCAGCCACCAGGTTCCAGATGCCAGCATGATGCCAACCAGACTTCCCTGGACAGACAACCCCACCAATGTGTCCTGGAGCTCTGCTTCCCCAGAGCCCTGTCCCACTAGGGAAAGAGAGAAACGGGCTAGGAGTATGGATTGACCTGTCAACGCCCACATTCAGCAGGGAAGCAACTACAAAAGCCAGACCTTCCACCTTCTGCATCCCACAATGACCTTGGGTCCACACTCCCAGAGGGATAAAGAATAGGAAAGCTGGGAGTCGGGCGGTAGCGCAGTGGGTTAAGCGCACGTGGCACCAAGTGCAAGGACCAGTGTAAGGATCCCGGTTCAAGCCCCCAGCTCCCCACCTGCAGGGGAGTCGCTTACAGGCAGTGAAGCAGGTCTGCAGGTGTCTATCTTTCTCTTCCCCTCTCTGTCTTCCCCTCCTCTCTCCATTTCTCTCTGTCCTATCTAACAATGACGACATCAATAACAACAACAATAACTAGTACAACAACAATAAAAACAACAAGGGCAACAAAGGGGAAATTAAAAAAAAAGAATAGGAAAGCTATCAGGGAAGGGGATGGGATACGGAGTTCTGATGGTGGGAACTGTGTGGAGTTGTACCCCTCTTATCCTATTTTGTTTTGTCAATGTTTCCTTTTTATAAATAATTAAAAAAACAACTACATCAATAAAACAACAAGGGTAACAAAAGGAAATAAGTAAATAAATAAGTATTTTTAAAAATGTATTCTACTTGTCTCAACCTCCAAATGCAACTGTTTTTGGTCCACAGTTGATTCAGACGCTAGTTTCTTCCATTGTCCCAGGGAGGTTGAGAGACTACTCTTCCTCCCTACACAAAGGAGCAAGCAAGGACCTCAGTAAGTCAAGATTCAGCACACGGTTGACAGCAGACCCTAGGCCCCGACACCATGCGTCCTCCTGACCACACACGGTCCACCTCCCAGCACCAGGGACTTATCATTGAATGGAGACAGCGAGAAATTGAGGCGGGAGATAGAGGGAGGAAGAGTCAGAGAGATGCCTGCAGCTCTGCTTCACCACTCATCAAGTCTCCTCCCCGCACGTGGGGCTCGGACACCAGGGATGTTTTTACAGGGCTCCTACCCATCTCTAAGTCTCTCATCTCTCTGAGTCTTTCATCCAGTAAGTACTGAGGAAGTTACAGCTTTAAAATAAATAAATGAGAATGTGGGGGTAGATAGCATAACGGTTATGCAAAGAGACACTCATCCCTGAGGTTCCAAAGTCCCGGGTTCAATCCCCCATCCCACCATAAGCCAGAACTGATCAGTGCTCTGGAAAAATTAATTAATTAGTTAGCTAATTAATTAATGAACTGCTCAAGGGGCCATGCCTGACTTAGGCTTAAGCCGAAACACCGCATGGAAATGCTATAGCACTGGGGAAAGCTCTGATGTTTCTTTCTCTCTCTCTCTCTCTCTCTCTCTCTCCAAATATATACATGAAATTTTAAAAAGAAAGAAAATTCATCCCAGGGATGCTAAAGTGATGTACATATGAAACCCAGGAGACAGACAGACACACACACTAGAATTAAAAGTTTTCAAATGTATACCCTCTTCTCTATCTGCCGCATAGTTCTAAACATTTAAAATTGATTAGTTAATTTCATTCTTATAAAACACTGAAGGGGGTTGGGTGGTAGCTCAGCGGGTTAAGCGCACATGGCTTAAAGTGCAAGAACCAGCATAAGAATCCTGGTTCGAGCCCCCAGCTCCCCACCTGCAGGGGGGATCACTTCACAGGTGGTGAAGCAGGTCTGCAGGTGTCTGTCTTTCTCTCCCCCTCTCTGTCTTCCCCTCCTCTCTCCATTTCTCTCTGTCCTATCCAACAACGACATCAATAATAACAATAATAACCACAACAACAATAAAACAACTATGGCCACAGAAGGGGAAAAGATGGCCTCCAGAAGCAGTGGACTCATGGTACAGGCACCGAGCAATAACCCTGGAGGGAAAAAATAAGATAAAAATAAAATAAAAATAAAGCACTGAAGTTAGCACCCCGCTTGTCCCCTACAAGGATTATCTACAAGGGGCCCAGTGAACTCAGTAGTTGTTGTCTGTCTGTTTTGCCCACAGTTACTCTGTGCTCAAGGAGAGTGGCAGGTATCTGCAGCCAGGCTCTCTCTCTCTCTCTCTCTCTCTCTCTCTCTCTCTCCCCTGGGTTCTTGATGACCACATTACACCGGCTCTCATTCTGTTGTACAGGCAGGCTTTCTACTACAAAATTTGAACTCTGGGGCTGGCTTGTGATGCACCTGATTGAGCTCCGATGTTACAAAGTGCAAGGACTCGAGTTCAAGCCCCTGGTCCCCACCTGCGTAGTGAAGGAGCTTTAGGAGTGGTGAAGTAGAATGTCAGGTGTCTCTCTGTCTGTTTTCCTCTCCATCATCCCCTTCCCCTTTGATTTCTGCCTGTCTTTATTTAATAACTAAAGATAATACCAAAAAGGGGGGGAAATGAATTCTACATATGTGTATATATCTTTGCTTCTCAGATTTTTTAAAAAAATATTTTATTTATTTATTAATGAGAAAGACAGGAGGAGAGAGAAAAAAACAGACATCATTCTTCTGGTACATGTGCTGCCGGGGACTGAACTCATGCTTGAGGGTCCAACACTTGATCCACTGCGCCACCTCCAGGACCACCACTCAGATATTTTTTTTTATGTAGATGTGAACTGAAGGTTTCTGAAAACCCCGCATCAGCCAAACTCTTCACTCCTGTTTTTCCTGCAGCCCACATTCACTTCATGTCACATTTTGCCAATTCTTCCAAAAAGTTCCAACAGCCATGACAACTGTATGATTGGTTAAGGCGACGCATATGATTGTTTCAGAGCGTGACAGGCCGTGTTCGCAGAAGCTGGTGAACTGAACCAGTAGGTGGGAAAGCTCTGACTTCTCTCCAGCCTGGGACCCTGCCTCTCCCTCTCCTCAGGCCTTTATCTCCCCCAGAGACACAGCCGCGCTGAAATCAGTCCAGTGAATAACTAACTTTACAGTGACCCGAGGGCTCAAGTGGAAGGGAGGAAAAATCACACATGTCTCACTTGTGATCCAAAGCTTGCAATGAGAGAAGCCAGCCGCCAGGCCCAGTTGTAAATACCGTGGAAGGGCTCTGCCGGGAAAGGAAAAGTGTTACTCCAGTGAATAAATGAATGATAAGGAGAGGGAGCAGATTTCTCGCGGGAGCTGACAAGAAAAGTTTGCTTTAGCGGTGTAGATAGAAGATGAAGCCCGCTGTAATTCTCCCTCAAGCCAAATCTTAATCCAAAGCAAAGCCCTGGCTGCTATGAATGTGGAAGCTGGGGGTTGGTGAATGAGCTGTAAGGGAAGAAGCTGTCTCTGGTAGCAAAGTGTAAAATGAAGCAGCGAGTCCTGACAGAGAAGCTGGGGTGACCTGTACAGAAAGAAGGTCCGGCTACAGCCTCTGAGTCTCACAGCGAATGAGAAGTCAGCGTCTAAGGTGGTGGCTATCTGATTAAGCGCACAGTACAGTGTGCACGGACCTGGGTTCAAGCCTCCCCCCTCAGTCCCCACCTACAAGGGGAAAGCTTCTTGAGTGGTGAAGCAGATCTGCACCTCTTTCTTTTTCTCTCTCCCTCTCTACCTCCTCATCCCCTCTCAATTTCTCTCTGTCTCTATCCAAAATAGTAAATAAATAGAAATTTAAATATATAAATAAATAAAAGAGAAGCCAACATCTGGCTGAAAGCTTCAAAGCACAGGCTGGCTCTCTTGTTAGGGGCTAGGGCACCAGGTGACTTAGAGTTGAAGCTCAGGGCTTACTTCTCATCCTGAAAGTTATGTGAGCCCTCAAGATGCCCCCCAGCTCTGCTTTTTTTTTCTTTTCATTTCTTTTTTTTTTTTTAATTTATTACTGGATAGAGACAGAGAGAAATTGAGAGGGGAAGGGGAGGTAGAGAGGGAGAGAAACAGAGAGATACCTACAGCCCTCTTCACCACTTGTGAAGCTTTCCCCCTGCAAGTGGGGACCAGGGAGCTTGAACCTGGGTCCTAGCACACTGTGATGTGTGCGCTTAACCAGGTGCGCCACCGCCTGGCCCCAGCTCTGTCTGTGCTCTACAAATGGAGCAGCAGAACATGGACAACAGTACTTCTGTTCAACCTACAGCTCAGGGGGAAAAAATGGGATTAAATGGGGCTAACAGTTAGTGGTATTTATTTACTTTCCTCATGTTTGGGAGAGGTACTCTCTGCGCTAGTCCAGCTTTCTAGCCCTGCTCTAAACTCTGACACCATCTTCCAAGAAAAGACTTTTAATCCACCTGCATGCTAGCTACCAGGCTCAGGAAAAAATTACTAAAGTCATGGGCCCCTGGGAATATACCTAAAATAGTTTCTTCCCACATGAAGACCCCCTAGTTTCATGTACCGTATTCCTACCTTTGGGTTCCTGTTTATTAAACAATTTGTCCTGCCTTATATCTCACTGTCTTTCAGCCACCAAGTTGCAGATGCTACTATGATTCCATCCTGACTTCCCTGGGCAGACAACCTCACCAATGTGTCCCAAAACCTCCCCTCCCCAGAGTCCTACCCCACTAGGGAAAGACAGAAACAGGCTGGGGGTGTGGATCCGACTGCCAATGTCCATGTTCAGTGGAGAAGCAATTACAGAAGCCAGAACTCCCACCTTCTGCTCACCAAAAAGAATTTTGGTTCATACTTCTGGAGAGGGATAAAGAATAGGGAAGCTTCCAATGGAAGGGATGAGACACTGAACTCTGGTGGTGGGAACTGTGTGGACTTGTACCCCTGTTACCTTACATTCTTGTTAATCATTATTAAATCACTAATAATTTTTTAAAATTTTTTGTATTTATTTATTTTCCCTTTTGTTGACCTTGTTGTTTTGTTTATTGTTGTTGTAGTTATTGTTATTGCTATTGTTGTTGTTAGATAGGACAGAGAGAAATGAAGAGAGGAGGGGAAAACAGAGGGGGAGAGAAAGATAGACACCTGCAGACCTGCTTCACCGCTTGTGAAACGACTCCCCTGCAGGTGGGGAGCCAGGGGCTAGAACCAGGATCCTTATGCTGGTCCTTGCGCTTTGTGCCATGTGTGCTTAACCTGCTGCGCTACCGCCCAACTCCCCAAAATTATATATATATATATGGATTCATTGGCAAAGTGTCAGCTCACCTCCAAGTTATAGTGGAGATGTACAAGTTGGTTGACATCATCTTGATTCCTGTTAATGCCACACCCATCCTGTCACACGTGCATCAAGGAGTGATTTTCACTATCAAGTCTTATTACTTTTATAAAGCCACCACTAGTGTAAAGAGTGATTTCTCTGATGGATGTGGGCTGATTGAAAACTCTCTGGAAAGGATGCACGTACGCTTCTAGATGTCACTGACAAATTCTGTAGTTGCAGGGGGGCAGGTCCGAATAGCAGCATTATGACAGTTCAGAAGAAATTGACCCCAGCCCTCCAGGATGACTGGGAGAATGGGGAGAAGTGGCTACAGATGTGTTTGTTACAAGTAGCAGGAAGGAAAGAATCAGAAGTAGAGCTTGGATGTGTGGCTGGATTACTGAAATCTCCTGAGAAAACTCATGAGTGAACGAACGAACGAATGAATGAATGAATGAATTGCCTCTTACAGATGAACAACGGAGGTGTTTTCCTCAGTTGGAATTAACAACAAGAGGATTGTGAATGTTACATCCATTTAGCAGATGAAGCACAGGCAGGGTGAGGTGATTGACTCCGGTTTTGAAAGAAGCTCTGCTGGGAGTAGAAAGCTCTCAGGCAGCAGTGGGAGCCGCAGGGGGAGAGAAGGCTTTTGTGAAAAGACGAGAGTCAACTGATGCAGCAAACTGCATTCTTCCTTTATTTGGAGAAATTGCCAGAGAAGTGACAGCAGCGGCTACGGAGGCAGTACAGAACAAGGAAGAGCAACTGTGTGGTTGAGGGAGGGGCAGCTATTTGGAAAGCATCCCAAGCCACATTACAGAGTGAATCCCAGACCACAGGGACTCAGCATCATCTCGCAAAATACAATGTCCCAGCGCTCCCGAGACAGGGACGTCCACCTGGTAACAGGGGGCCTAAGAAAGGAAGTCAGTGACTGTGAGGTAGATGTTCCCCTGATGGGAAGGACCCAGTGGTGGTGCACCAGGTAGAGTGCACACATTACAGTGCTCAAGGACCCAGGTTCAAACCCCCCAGTCTCCATCTTTAGAGGGAAAAAGTTTCATGAGTGGTGAAACAATCCTGGGGACCCAGGCGGTGGGGCACCTGGTTAAGCGCACGTAGTACTTAGCACAAGGACCCGTGCAAGAATCCAGTTCTAGCCTCTGGCTCCCTACCTGCAGGGGAGAAGCAGGTCTGCAGGTGTCTCTCTTTCGCTTTCCCTTTCTATCTCCCCCTCCTCTCTCAATTTCTCTCTGTCCAGTAAAAAATGGGGGGGAGGGAATATGGTCTCCAGGAGCAGTGGATTCATAGTGCTGGCACCAAGCCCCAGTGATAACCCTGGAGGCAAAAAAAAAGAAAGAAAGACAAGAGAGAGAGAGAGAGGAAGAGAGAGAGAGAGGAAGAGAGAGAGAGAAAGGGTGGTCTGAGAGGTGGTGCAGTGGATAGAGCACTCAATTCTTAACCATGAGGTCCTGAGTTCAATCCCCGGCAGCACATCTACCAGAGTGATGTCTGGTTCTTTCTCTCTCTGCCTATCTTTCTCATAAATAAATTAATTGTTTAAAGAAAGAAAGAAAGAAGGAAAGGAAAGGAAAAAGAGAAACAGTGCTGCAAGTGTTTCTCTTTATCTTCCTGCTCAACTTCTCTCTGACTCTATCCAAAATAAATCAAATAATTACAAAGAAGCTTCCAAGAGCACCAGGTCCCTGGACCTCATCACACGGCCGTGCTGGAATTCACACTCACCAGTGACACCAGTCGAATCAGTAGAGAAGAGCCTTTTCAACGAAGACTGGAAAACTCCATGCAGGAAAGCAACTGGACCCCACCTCACACCATATATCAGAGTTAATCCAAAGTGAGGCAGAAGGCTGAATGCAGGACTGGGAGGTGATTTGCATGGCTGAGGTCTACATCCAATCCCCAGAGCCAGGCGAGCCCAGCAGAGACAAAAACATGGAGGCCCACGTGGGAGATGAGGCAAGAGCTTCCTGCTCCGGTCCTCTCACTTTCTGAAAACCAGAACCAGAGAAGTGTAAAAGCTCAACATAAAGCAATACCAGGGTCTCTCTCTTTCTGATAGGGGAGGTCAGCAGTGGTTTCTTAGCGATGATACCTGAGGCACAAGCCACTAAAGAAAAGGCAGGTGACCTGGACGTCACCAAAATTAAAGACTTGGATTTTCAAAGAAATGAGAACAAAAATTAAAAGACAGGCCCCAGAATGGGAGGAAGAGTCGGCAGGTCAGGCCTCTGGTGAGGTACTTGTGTGTACAATAGAGAAACAACACTTTCAACTCAACAATAAAAAGGCAAATAACTCAATTAAGAATGGGTACGAAGTGTCAATAGATATTCTCCCAAGAAGATATCAAAATTGCCAGTAAGTTGGGGGTCGGGCAGTAGCACAGCAGGTTAAGCGCATGTGGCGCAAAGCACAAGGACCAGCATAAGAATCCAGGTTTGAGACCCTGGCTCCCCACCTGCAGGGGAGTTGCTTTGCAAGCGGTGAAGCAGGTCTGCAGGTGTCTGTCTTTCTCTCCCCCTCTCTGTCTTCCCCTCCTCTCTCTATTTCTCTCTGTCCTATCCAACAACAACAGCAATGACAACAATAATAACGACAAAACAAGGGTAACAACAAGGGCAACAAGATGGGGAAAATGGCCTCCAGGAGCAGTGGATTTGTAGTGCAGGTACCAAGCTCCAGCGATAACCCTGGAGGTAATAATAATAATAATAATAATAATAATAATAATAATAATAATAATAATAATACCAGTAAGCACAGTATCACTAGCCATTAAGGAAATACCACAATTTGGGGTCAGGCAGTGGGGCACCTGGTTGAGCACACACATCACAGTGTATAAGGACCCAGGTTCGAGTCCCTGGTCCCCACCTGCAGGAGGAAAGCTTTCACAAAATGTGAAGCAGGGCTACAGGTGTCTCTCTGTCTCTCCTCCACCCCTCTCAATTTCTCTCTGTAGCTATCCAATTATATATGGAAATACCACAATTCCACCTCACACCTGCAGGATGGCTACAGTCAAAAAGACTGATAAAAAAAAAGCCAACTGTTGGAGACGATGTGGAGATACTGAAACCCTCCTACGATTAAATACAATCACCCTGGAAAACAGCTGGCAGCTGTGCTCCTGAGGAAGCCCAGAAGCACCGCGGGGTCTGCGTTCCTCTCCCAGATACAAACCCAAGAGAAGCAGAGGCCCGGCAGCCGGACGTACATGCACCTGATGACAGCGGCCTTCATACAAAATGTAGCATCGCCCACGAGGTCCCTAAAGCAGGCAGGGATAAACAGACAGTGTTAAGTTCCATACAGTAAAATACCAGTCATACAGATCGGCACTGGGAAGGGGTGAGGCTGTGATGCCGATGGAGCAGAAATGGACTGGGAGCGAGGCGGAAATGGTTGGTCACGTCCCATGATGCCACGTGGCAACAACTCTACTGTAAACCATTACCACCCCCCAGTAAAATGGTTTGAGGAAAAAAATGAGGGGAGGGGGCCAGGCAGTGGCGCAGTGGGTTAAGCGCATGTGATGCAAAGCACAAGGACCGGCGTAAGGATCCCAGTTCGAGGCCTCGGCTCCCCACCTGCAGGGGAGTCACTTCACAGGCGGTGAAGCAGGTCTGCAGGTGTCTTTCTCTCCCCCTCTCTGTCTCCCCCTCCTCTCTCCGTTTCTCTCTGTCCTATCCAACAACATCAATAACAACAACACTAATAACTACAATAAAAAACAAGGGCAACAAAAAGGAAAATAAATAAATATTTTTTAAAGAGACTAGTACTCAGATGCGGACAATAGCTAACATTTTTTAGTAATAAAGTCTTTCTAAATTAAGGCATGCATCTTATTTTTGGTTGTCTGTTTGTTTGGTTTTTATTTTTTACCAGAGCTCTGCTCAGCTCTGCCTTATGGTGGTGCCAGGATTTGAACCTAGGACCTCTGGGGCCTCGGGCATGAGTGTCTGTCCCATAAACTGCTGTGTTATCTCCCTAGCCAGGGTATGTATCTCCGTTTTTAAAGGCACTGAGCCACCGCACACTGTAAACACTATAGAATTCACACACTTTATAGCCTGTTTATGGCTCTGCTGTCTTCTAGGACATGAGCACTCTGTGTGTCTGGCCTTCCTGTGAGCATTGCTTCATGGCCCTGCAGGTACCTGCATGGTTCAGACGTGAGCCAGCAGGTCCCAAAGAGACAGGGAGTGTCTTCAACCTCAACCTTCCTCCTGAGCCCTAAGCACAAGGTCTGGGGCACAGAGGCTGTGGGAGACTAGCTAGAGAGTAAACGCTCAGGAGAGACCATCCTGTTCCATCCTACCTACCACCTCAGAGCTCAAACTAGCCGTGAATTCTGACCCCTGCTTTTATCTGAGATACTCAGCTGTCTCGGAGCTCCCTCTGGAGGACCCTGTCTCTGCAGAGCTCCTGGGCACCCACCCCTAATCTCCTTCTTGTATCTGGGGCCAGAATACAGGGGTGCCTCTCTCCCTTCTCCCCCCACCCCTGCCTAGAAACCTGGCCTGCGGCTCCGGTGCCCACAGTCTGATGTGGGATCCCAGGGCAGTGAGGATTTCCCAGAAAGCCCAAGTGAACCGGCTGCTTGGGTTGGGCAGGTCCAGAGGCTATGCCCGCGGAGGGTGGGTAGCTGCGAATAGAGCTCTAATAAAAGCCATTTGGCCTGGAGAAACGGCCAGCTGGCACCCCCATCCCCTCCCACACACATACACCGGGAGAGCACCCCAGGACAGGGTGAGTCAGCTCTGTCTAGAACAGGCGCGCTCAGTCAAGTCCTTTGCAATAGACCCCACTACCGTCACCACCGCCTCCAGAATCTCTTCCCAGAGTTGGGAATCCTTCTAAAGGCCACCCTCAGAGTATTACTTCTCACATGCCTGGTCCCGCGCTTAGTGGGGACACAGGCAAACACAGTCAGGAGTGCAGTCAGCCTGTGCCCCCCTTTTGGGGTGGGGGGGAACCACAGGGTTCACAGAATCCTCTCACGGCCTCTGAGGGGCAGCAGGCAAGCAGGACAGGAAGTGCTGAGCTGGCCGGGAACCAGCATTTTCCCCAAGACCTGGGGTAGTTGAGTCTGGGTCCTGAGGACAACCTTCTATGTCTTCTCTTAGCCACAGTTGCCCAGAGAAAGTAAGAAAAAATGTGGTGGTGGCACATCCAGTTAAGCACACACAATACTAAGTACAAGGACCTGTGCAAGGATCCAGGCTCGAGCCCTGCTCTCCACTTGCAGGGGGATACTTCATGAGCAGTGAAGCAGATCTGCTTGTATCTTCTCTCTCTCTCTCTCTCTCTCTCTCTCTCTCTCTCTCTCTCTCCTTCCTCTCTCAATTTCTCTCTGTCCTATCCAATAAAATGAAAAAATTACTTCCAGGAGCAGGAGCAGTGGATTCAGAGTGCCAGCACAGAGACCCAGCAATAACCCTGGAGGCAAACAGAAAGAAAGAAAGAAAGAAAGAAAGAAAGAAAGAAAGAAAGAAAGAAAGAAAGAAAGAAAGAAAAAGAAAAGCAAACTCATGAAGAGTTCTAATGGTCTCCCCTCCTGGCAGTTGTCGCCAAGGCTCCTGCTAAAACTCTGTGTCACCAACAACACCCCCATCCCAACAGCCCAGGCCAGTGTCAGAAAGTTCCACCGGTCCAGAGCAGCTGGTCATGTCACACCAGGGCACCGAAGCTCAGTGTCAAGCTTCAGAGCCACTCTCCCACCAGCCCCCAGGCCCTGCACGTGGTCACACGGTGGCACTGGCCCTGTAGACGTGCTGCAGAAAATGACACAAGGGTCATCGTGCCATCACCAGCCACTCGCCCCCACCACCCCCCACCCCAGGACGTTGGGCAGCTTCTTAGAGGGCTGTGGGCGCGACTGCTCCGGGGGTCAGCGCAGAGGGCGGGGGTTCTGCTGGGGTTTGCTCAGACCTGAGGCAGCCAGGAGAGGAGCCAAGAGCCTGAGGCAGAGAGCCACCCCATGGGCCTGCCTGCCTGCCCTCCTGGAAGCTTGGGCCCAGGGTGCTGAGCTGAGCTGTCAGTCTCCTCCAGCCTCGAACAGAAGTGGAGTGGCTCAGTCCACAGAGGTTGCCCCGGGCAGCCCA
>NC_080167.1:66960125-67030125 GCF_950295315.1 Erinaceus europaeus | reverse complement strand
GCCTCATGCAGGAAGGCAGGAGGGTGTTCAGTTCCTGAGCCCCGTACCCAGCTCATGACTTATTTTTTGTACTTCATTGGTTTTACTGTTGTTTGTCTGTCACTGAGGTTCCAAACCAAGGCCTCATCTGCTCGCACATATCCTAATTTAGTCTCCAAATTCCAGCCCCTGTGTGTTGCTTTTCCTGTTATCTGTCCCCAGGTAACCTATCTCTCCCTCTCTGCTCACCAGGGTCCTGTGGCTCAGTGGTGTCCTCACACCAATCCTACGCTCCTACGCTGGCTTATCTGTGTTGGGCGGCCCCTGTGTGTGTGCGCGCACACACACACACACACACACACAACCAGCCAGGGCTGGGCAGATGCTCAGGCCGTGTCCATGGACTTGCGGGGCTGACTGACAGCTGGGTTCCATCAACGATCTCTCCTGCCATCCCTGCCTGGCCCACCAGGCCAGTCTGAAGCTCCAGGGCACGGCTTAAAGAAGAAATCCAGAGCACTTTAATAAACCATGAAAAATAGCATCTACCATCGCAGAGAAGGCTGGTTGACTGTAAGCCTCGAGCCCTGTGTCAGCCTCCCTCCTCCCCACACCCTGAGTAGCTACGCCCCACCCCCACCAAGTGGTGCCCCCTTTCCTCTGCCCTCCCCCACGGGGCTCCAGTGGCAATTAGCAGGACTCCCGCCAGCATGGGCTCACCGGGCTAATGGGTGACCGTGGCCTAGACCCTCACCACCCTGGCCACTCTCTCGAAGGCTACCTGTCCCAGCATCATCAATGAGTAACAACAGCCTCCATTGTGGTCTGCTGCGCTGGGACTCTGGGGTTTGGAGTGGAGCTCTCCAAGCAGGGAACAGAAGCTGCTGCTATTTCCGTGGGTCCTCCCTCCCCTACAAAGAGGCCATTCTCCCCGTGGCCCTGGATGGGCTGTTCAGGGCTGGGAAACCTGAGCAGGGATGGGAGGAGGTGGTCACCAAGCCCAGGAGCAGCTGCTGAGAAGAAGCAGGGAACCAAGCAGAAGAAAAATTCCGACACACCCCCCTCCCGAACCCCAGGGTCCTTGGGTTTGCTTTTCATTTTAATCAGTTTCAGATGAAACTGACAAGTCAGGAGCCTCTGGAATCTCGGCCTGTGGCCGCAGATTCCTAGAGCAGCCAGGGTGACCTGGTGTGACCCAGCTTCCCCCCGAGGAGGCTGCACTGATGGGGGTCTGTCCCCTGACCCCCAAGCCCCCAGTCTCAGTTGGAGTCCTTTTCTCTCAACACCCTGGGAAAAAACAAGATTTTCTCCCCACCTCACCCTGCCCCCTTTTGGGGGAATTTTCTTTTTCTAGTTTTTTTTATTAATGATGCAATATTGATTTACAAGATTGTAAGACAACAGGGGTATAATTCCATACAGTTCACACCACCAGGGTCCCGTGTCTTATCCCCTTCATTGGACACTTCCCTGTTCTTTGTCCCTTTGGGAGTATGGTTCAAAATTCTATTTGTTTTTTATTTTATTTTATTTTAATTTGAGACAAAGACCGGTGGAGAGAAAGAGAAAGAAAGAAAGAAAGAAAGAAAGAAAGAAAGAAAGAAAGAAAGAGAGGAAGGAAGAACCGACACATCACTCTAGTCCATGTGCTGCTAGGGACTGAACTTGGGACCTCACACTTGAGAGTCCAATGCTATATTCACTGCACCACCTCCCAGACCACTGGAGCAAAGTTATTTTTGGGTAGGAAGGTCTGGCTTATGTAATCGCTTCTTTGCTGAACATGGGTGTTAGCAGGTTGACCCAATCCCCCAGCCTGTTTCTGTCTTTCCCTAGTGGGGTCACGCTCTGGGGAGGGGGAGTTCTGGGAAGCATTGGCCTCACCCCTTTTTTTTTTGAAAAATTCATTCTATCTGAAACAAACCGGTTCACTTTAAAGAGATCGTTACCTACCCAAAGTATGTGTGTGTGTGGGGGGCTATTCTGGGAATAATAGGGTGCTCCCAGGATGAGGGGAAGACAGGCTCCCAAGAGTCTGAGGCTATTCCCAGGGTGCCCCAGCCGTGGTGTGAGGAGAGGGTGTCCTACAGCCTACAGGCTCTAGAAAGGGACTCTGATTCTTTTATTTTAGTTATATTTTAGTTTTTACTATTAGAGAGTCCATCTGTGGAGCCAGCATTGAACCCAGGGCCTTGGGCACCAGAGGCGTTCGCTCTGCTGCCGATCTGCTGAGCCGCCTCCCCAACCCCATTTTCCCCCCCCCAGGGTTATCGCTGGGGCTCCGTGCCTGCACTAGGAATCCACTGCTCCTGGAGGCCATTTCTTCCCCTTTTTGTTGCCCTTGTTATTTATTGTTGTTATTGCTGTCATTGTAGCTGGATATGACATAGAGAAATGAAGAGAGAAGGGGAAGAGGAGAGGGAGAGAGATAGACACTTGCAGACCTGCTTCACCGCTTGTGAAGCGACTCCCCTGCAGGTAGGGAGCTGGGGAGCTTGAACCAGGATCCTTAGGCAGGTCCTTGAGCTTAACCCGCTGCACTACCGCCCGCCCCCACCCACCCATTTTGTTTTTTTAGGGTGCCACACAGCTCAGCCTGTGCCCTTCCCTCCCCCACCTTCCTCTCCCCCAGTCCAAGGTCACAGTCAGCCTTATTCCCTAAGGGGAGTCCCAGGACTTCTGACCACAAGGTTCCTGCAGAAAGGGAAGGTGTTGGGGGGCAGGGGGTGTCCCTTCCGGTCAGCTGGGGGCCCTCCCTCTGACACATCCCAGGACAGAGCTGTCTGGGGCTCTTCAAACAGTCACACTTTCTAAGGTCACTACTTGCTGACTGACTTTGACCCACTACCAGTGGGGGGGGGGGGGTCTTCCTGTGCTCAGCTCTGGGGCTCACCGTTGCACCCTAAGAAGGGGACCAGGCAGTGCTCACTCAGTTCAACTGGCCTGGAGTTCCAGGCAGTGAAAGGAGAGTGAAAGCTTTCTCCAGAAAGGAGGTGTTTTGCCTCTAGAAACAGCCATCTGTCTCTGTGACTCTCTGCCCGCCACTGCCCTCCACTGGGCAGACACTGGCCTCAGCTGCCAGGCCCCACCCTGCCGGTTTTGGACTCAGCTCCTTGGCAAACCGGTTTCTGGGGTGGCTCCTCTTACTGGCTCTGCTTCACCTGACCAGAAGCCATGAATGTGAGGAGGAGGGAGAGGGACAACAGCATCTCTGACTCCTGGCAAGCCGTGGGCTGAATTCAGGCATGAAAATCAACATCAGGACTGGGGGTGGGAGTGGGGGGTCCTTATACCAAAAACCTCAGTGAACATATGAACGTAAGAAACCAGGGAAATGGAGTTGGGTGGTAGCGCAGCGGGTTAAACGCACGAAACCAGGGAAATGGAGTTGGGTGGTAGCGCAGCGGGTTAAACGCACATAGAGCAAAGCGCAAGGACCGGTAGAAGGATCCCAGTTCGAACCCCGGCTCCCCAACTGCAGGGGAGTCACTTCACAGGCAGTGAAGCAGGTCTGCAGGTGTCTGTCTTTCTCTCCCCCTCTCTGTCTTCCCCTCCTCTCTCCATTTCTTTCTGTCCTATCCAAACAACAATGACATCAATTACAACAACAATAAAACAAGGGCAATAAAAGGGAATAAATAAAATTTTAATTTAATTATATATATATACCGGGGAGGGGCTTAATGGGACGTTTGGAGTGGGACAGCTACAGCAAAAGCAAAACAAACAAAACCAGAAGCCAGTTGCCTCTGAAACTTCCTGAGGACGATGGTGGTTTATCATGGGGGGGGGGCACAGAGGGTGCTGCACTGTGGAATGATAAACTGTAAGCTTACAATATTGTAACCCACTCTTAATCACAAATAAACAAAAATAAATAAGTAAAGAGGAATGGGGTGTAAACCTTTACCACCCTAAGCAGGTGGTGTATTTTTAGTGACCTGGCAAAGTGTGAATTTGGGGCAGAAGTTCAACTCCTACTTGTCCTTCCTTAATGGGCTCTTTTAAAGCCCAGATTTCATTAGCCTTCAGGATTACATTCCTCTAAAGTTACTTAATCACTCTCTTCCTGTTTTAGTGACTTCAATTACCAGGTATGAGAACACAGATTCCAGGACTCTCTACCCTACCTGTGGTGAAGACAGTGAAGATGGAAGATGGGACCCTTCCACTGGGCCACTCTTCACTGAGGTAGATTCTAGCCAGGACTCTGGTTCTGTCTTTGTCCTGGAGAGGTCAACGTCTATTGTCTGAGCGTTTCCCCACCCAATTCTAAGGCTTTTTGAAATGATTTTTTTTCCAGCCTGATCAAAGCCACATTTACAAATTTATGCCACAGCAAAAGAGACAACGCCCAGGATGGGTGCAGAGGACTATAATGAAAGACGTTTCTTTTTTCTTTTTAAAATATTTTATTGGTGGGGAGTCAGGCGGTAGCGCAGCGTGTTAAGCGCAAGTGGCGCAAACTGCAAGGACCAGCACAAGGATACCGGTTCGAGCCCCCGGCTCCCCACCTGCAGGGGAGTCGCTTCACAGGCGGTGAAGCAGGTCTGCAGGTGTCTATCTTTCTCTCTCCCTCTCTGTCTTCCCCAACTCTATTTCTCTCTGTCCTATCCAACAACAAGGACATCAATGACAATAATAACTACAACAATAAAAACAAGGGCAACAAAAGGAAATAAATAAATTTAAAAATATTTTATTGGAGGGGAGAATACAGTAGGCAAGGACCCAGGTTCAAGTCCCTGGTCCCCACTTCCAAGGAGGGAAAGCTTTGCTAGTGGTGAAGCAGGGCTGCAGGTGTCTTTCTCCCTCTCTGTGAGAAATAGCCCAGGTTGCCTTTGGTGTGCTTGCTGGCTTACACCCTTGCACACACACACACACACACACACCTGTGTGTGTGTGTGTGTGTGTGTGTGTGTGTGTAAAACTTTTGCTTTGCTCATGACTCTCGATGTCTCAGTCCTTGTTTTAAGGCACAGTGTGTTTTGCACTATTTCCTGCACTCTCTGTTTCCTCTTACCCTCTTGGTTTCTGGTTGTCTCTGTCCAACAAGTAAAGATAATAAACTATTTTTTAAATTTCTTTATTGGGGAATTAATGTTTTACATTCAACAGTAAATACAATAGTTTGTACATGCAGAACATTTCCCAGTTTTCCAGATAACAATACAACCCCCACTAGGTCCTCTGTCATCCTTCTTGGACCCCAAGGTGACTCCTTGATCCGTTCTGTTGAACAGGATCAATGGCTTATGTAGCTTGTTGGGACAAAAGGGAAAGTTGGCGTCATCTTCCATTGCTTTCACCCTCAGGCAAGATCCCTTATGTCCAGAAGGCCACTTTGCAATATTCTTCCCTCTTTGTTAGCGTAGATTTTAGGTACTACTTTTTAAAATTTTTTAAAATATTCATTATATTTATTTACCCCTTTTTGTTGCCCTTGTTTTTTTATTGTTATAGTTATTGTTGTTATTGATGTCATCATTGTTAGATAGGACAGAGAGAAATGGAGAGAGGAGGGGAAGACAGAGAGGGGGAGAGAAAGACAGACACCTGCAGACCTGCTTCACCGCCTGTGAAGCGACTCCCCTGCAGGTGGGGAGCCGGGTTCGAACCGGGATCCTTATGCCGGTCCTTGTGCTTGGCGCCACCTGAGCTTAACCCGCTGCGCTACCGCCCAACTCCCAGATTTTAGGTATTTCATGGGGTCAAGGAAAGAGCACTGTTCTGGTGTGTACAGTGCCGGAGGTCAAGCCTCGAACCTCAGGTGTGAATATTTTATCTCTGCCCACGAAGTCAGCTCTCAGACCCCCTACTTTGGATCTTCATGGCTTCCCTCACCCCGTTGTCATTTATGGGGCCTGTATGTGGGGTCCCTGGCTCAATCCTTCTTCCTCCTGTGCCTTTTCTGACTTTATTTATTTAGGACTGGGGTCTTGAACCCGGGTTCTTGTGCATGGTAATACATGCACTTAACCAGGTGCATAAGCACCTGGCCCGTTGAACATTGTTTCCTTTCTTTCCTTCCCTTTCTTTCTTTCTTTCTTTCTTTCTCTTTTGCCTCCAGGGTTATTGCTAGGACTTGCCCGCCTGCAGTCTGAATCCACTGCTCCTGGAGGCCATTTTTTCTATTTTTTTTTGTCCTTGTTGTTGCCCTTAATGTTGCCGTTGATGATGATGTTGTTGGATAGGACAGAGAGAAATGGAGAGAGGAGGGGAAGACAGAGAGGGGGAGAGAAAGACAGACGCCTGCAGACCCCCTCCCCCTCCCCCCCCACAGGTGGGGAGTCGGGGGCTCCAACCGGGATCCTTACAGCAGTCCTTGTGCTTTGCGTCACCTGCGCTTCATAATTCATTCTTACCAGAAACTGCTGCTCCTCTAAAGTGCTAAAACCTCAGCGTGCACTGTTTCAGTATTTTATTCATGTCCTGACGCATTCCTTCCAGCTGTCTTTGGGACCTGCCTCTTTGATGTCAGTCGTTTGACCCAGTTAGTCACCCATGTATTCATCCTGGATCCCATGATTCATTCCCTTATCAAAAGCCTCAAGCCCTTATTCCCTTGTCCTGCCTCACGAGCCCTGCACACCCCAGTCTCCGCCTTTGCCATTGCGAGACCCAGACTTCTGGGGGTCGGGGAGAGACAAGCCCCAGCGTCCACACTGGAGTTCCTCCCAGAGGACGAAACCCGTAACATCTGGGCCTCCAGCTCTGATTGAACAGGGTTTCTGGTGTTTATTTCAGAGTTTCTCTTTAAAAATATTATTTTAGGGGAGTCCGGCGGTAGCGCAGCGGGTTAAGCAAAAGTGTCGCGAAGCGCCGGGACCAGCTTAAGGATCCCGGTTCGAATCCCCGGCTCCCCACCTGCAGGGGAGTCGCTTCACAGACGGTGAAGCAGGTCTGCAGGTGTCTTTCTCTCCCCCTCTCTGTCTTCCCCTCCTCTCTCCATGTCTCTCTGTCCTATCCAACAACGACGACAATAATAATAACCATAACAACAATAAAAACAGCAAGGGCAACAAAAGGGAAAATAAATAAAATAAAATAATATATATATATATATATATTATTTTTGTCTGGGGCCAGGTGGTGGCGCACCTGGTTGAGGCGCACATGTTACAGTGCACAAGGACCCAGGTTCGAGCCCCTTGTTCCCACCTGCAGGGGGAAAGCTTTGCAAGGGGTGAATCAGGGCTGTGGTGTCTCTCTGTCTCTCTCTCTCTCTCCCCATACCCTCTCGATTTCTGACTGTCTCTATCCAATAAATAAAGATAATTTTTAAAAAAATTCTAAAGGAAAAGTATCTATTATTTTGGTCTCTATTTATTTATTGGCTAGAGACAGCCAGAACTCGAGAGGGAAGGGGTGATAGAGCGGCAGAGACACCTGCAGCCCTGCTTCACCTCTCACAAAGCATCTTCCCCCTTGCAAGTGCGGGTGTGTGAGGGGGGTGGGCCTTGAACCCAGGTCTTTGCACTCAACCCGGGGCGCCACTATCCAGCTCCATTTCTCACGGTGGCCTCTCCTAGTCTTCTTGGGGCTTCAGACCTTCCCTTTGCTATGGAAGAAAGTGACCATTTAATCTCCTGTAGTTGTATCTCCTGGGCCACCTTCCCTCCTCTCCCTCCCCTCCGCTCCTCCAGGCCTCCAGGGGGCGCCGGCACAACCGCTGTCTCCCTGCTCTAGTGTACTCCGGGCCCGCTTCCAGAACCGCACTCGCGGGGCCACGCCCCTATCAACATCCGTACATGCGATTGGTCAAGAGTCCCTCGGAACAGCCAATGGGAAAAGCCGTTGGCGCGAGGTGGCGCCGCCATCTTTGGGCGACAGGGACTCCCACTGCGGACGGTGGGTGGCAGCTGCGTGGATCCTATCGTGTCGCCTCGGGTCCCGGGCAGCCCCGCCGCGCTGCCACCATGCCGCAGTATCAGACCTGGGAGGAGTTCAGCCGCGCGGCTGAGAAGCTCTACCTCGCCGACCCCATGAAGGTAAAGTCGCGCCCCGCTCCGGGCCCTGCGGGCTCCCCGGCCGCTGACCCCCACGGCCCCTCGCGTCCGGGGACGCGGCGACTCTTACTCCTCTTTCTTCCCTGCGTCGCCGCTGACCGACTTGCGTCTGGAAAGAGCCCAGCTTGCGGCCGCCCGCAGCCCTTCCCGGAGGAATGTCATCCGCACCCTGGAAACGCCTCAACATCTGGGGGTCGTGGACCCTTGATGCCCGGTCGTGATAATCTCATCCAAGAAACCCACCACCACCCCCCTTGGGGGCAGACAGCGTAATGGCAATGCCGAGAGATGCCCCTGCCCGAGGCTTCAGAGTCCCAGGTTCAATCCCTTGCGCCGCCATAAGCCAGAGCTGAGCTGTGCTCTGGGTGGGGGGGGGGGAGAAAATGAAATAAAATAATAAACCTCGGCTTACAGGGGTTTAAGCTGGGAGGTTTTGCTTTTTGCCTTCTCCTATTTTGACTTGACTGTCATATCTTTAAAAAATAAAATAAATAAAGCGGGAGTCGGGCGGTGGCGCAGTGGGTTAAGCGCAGGTGGCGCAAAGCACAAGGACCGGCGTAAGGATCCTGGTTCGAACCCCGGCTCCCCACCTGCAGGGGAGTCGCTTCACAGGCGGTGAAGCAGGTCTGCAGGTGTCTATCTTTCTCTCCTCCTCTCTGTCTTCCCCTCCTCTCTCCATTTCTCTCGGTCCTATCCAACAACGGTGACATCAACAACAATAATAATAACTACAACAATAAAACGGGCAACAAAAGGGAATACATAAGTATTTAAATAGCAATAATAAAGATAATAAGGGCTGGGGTAACAGCATCATGGTTCTGCAGAAAAAAACTCCTGCCTGAGGCTCCAAGGTTCCAGGTTCGATTCCCAGCACCACCATCAGCCAGAGCTGAGCAGAGCTCTGGTGTGTTTCTCTCTGTGTGTATCTTTCTCTCTGGACCTCTCTCGTTTAAACAGATAGAATAGTTAATATCCGTTTATGAATACGTAATCAGCAATGGTGTGAGTCCTGTCCTTGGGATACCGAGGACTCCTCTTTCAACGCCAGTGACTTCTGGCCGTTGCAGTGCAGCTTGAGAACAACCCCAGGATTTTTATTGAGAAAAACCCACCTTATAAACAAAACGTATTTGAAAAAGTAGGGGAAAAAAAAAAACCCACGTAAGTTCTCATCAAGAGATGAGAGGAAAAGAGTGTTGGAGGGGAAATAAAAATGAAATGGTATTTACAGAGTATTGGCGTGAACAAAGCTGGGCAAGAACAGCCGGCATGGCGAAATCAGTTCGCCAGTCGTTCAGTGAGGAAATTCCAGCGATGGGGAAACCTCTCCAACCTCAAAGAGCCTTCTGCCAGATTGCACGAGGGGGCCAAGGAGCTTCTCAGCCTTCTCTGTGGCAGGTGTTTGCATATATCCATATGGATTTGCGTTGTACACGTTTAAAATATATATATATTTACCGTGTAGAGGCAGCCAGAAATCGAGAGGGAAAGGGGGGGGGTCGACAGGGAGAGAGACAGACACCGGCAGCCCTGCTTCCTCACTCGCAAAGCTTTCCCCCTGCGGGTGGGGACCAAGGGCTCAAACCCAGGTCCTTGTGCACTGTAACGTGTGCACTCAACCAGATTGCCCACCGCCCGGCCCCTGTATACTTCTACTTCATGTGAACAATTGCAGCAGCTTCATAAAGTAGAGGAATAAATATTTTCTCTGGACACTGAACGCCTAGTCTTTTAAGAGACTTCAGCTAAAATGGGAAGCCAGCCCTCTGGGCCCAAGCCCTTAGCTTTCTGGTGACCTGGGCTGTCGGGGCTGGAGCAGAGACACTGGTTCAGACTCTGCCTTCTCTCCCCATCACCTCGAATCTGTTCATTATTATCTGTCCCTTTTTTCTCGTCTCCGGGGTTCTCTCTGGGGCACCGTGCCTGCTCTACGAATCCACTGCTCCTGTGTCCATTTTTTTAAATTTTTTTTTGGATAGGACAGAAAGAACTTGAGAGGGGAGGGAGAGAGATAGATAAACACCTGCATACCTGCGTCACCCCTCTTGCAGCGGACCCCCCCCCACATGCAGGTGGGGAGCCGGGGTCATTGTGCTTAACCTGCTGCGCTACCACCGCCTCCCCCTTTTTCTTAATCCTCACTTGCATGATTCTGGTTGCAGGCAGCAGTCCAGATCTGCAGTGACTTCATACGTGACCTTTGTTTCTGACCCATCCTCTGCTCCCCCGCCATAACTGGCAGTAACATATGAAAAACTGGATTCTCTTCATCTCCTGCTTAAAACCGGTTCTTCATTGTTTGCGGAATAGAATCCAGGCCTCCAGCCCGGCCCTCTGTCCAGTCTTCTGGCTTTATCTTCCCCACTTCCTCCATCCTCAGCTCGCTTCCCTTCTTCTTCTTCTAGCGTTTGCCCTTCTTCCGTAGCCAGTCAACAGCGTCAGGTTGAGCCTGATGTAAAGTTTCGAGACCTCCTTTGAATCTGGAGAGGTGGCAGTGGTTGACTCTGTGGGTTATAGTCTGTCTGGAGCCGCAGGGGCAGTTCGGGTCGTCTCTGGCTCCCCAGCGATGGAACATGGCGGCGCACCGGCCATGGCCTGTTCGATAGCGATTGAGGAGGGCCCAATCATAACGTGCCAGGTCAAAGCCGGGTTGACACTTGCAGGGGTCTGTGATGAGGTGTTTGTTCTTGACCTCAGCTGACTGCCAACTCTGTTTCCAAGAGTCTGGAACAGAGAAGTTCAGTGTAGGCATAGGGGACCAGATTGGGTGACGAGACGTCAAGCGTTGGACAGGGTGAGCGAAGATATCCGCGTATATTGGCAGGTCCGGTCGAGCGTAGACGTGGGAAATGAACTTAGATGATGCCGCATCCCGACGAATATCTGGCGGGGCGATGTTGCTAAGAACTGACAGCCGTGGAACGGATGGTTCCAGAAATTATCCTCATGGAGGAGTATAATTTGGAATCGACCAAGTGGACATGGGGGCTACGGAACCATACTGGGGCACAGTATTCTGCAGTGGAATAGCATAATGCCAGAGATGATGATCGTAGTGTGGAAGCGCTCGCGCCCCATGAGGAGCTGGCCAGTCTTGCAATGATGTGATTCCTTGCGCCCACCTTTGCTGCAGTTTTTATGAGATGTTCGTGAAATGACAGGGTGCGATCGAGAGTAACGCCAAGATAGACTGGCTGGGCTTCATGCCGGATTCTCGTACCGCCAAGCTGCACATTAAGCTCACGCGAGGCAGAGGCATGGTGTAGATGGAAAACAGATGATACCGTTTTTGCAGTGCTAGGGATTAGTCGCCATTTTTTACAGTAATCAGATATTAGAGACATGTCTTTCATGAGTGTTTCCTCGAGGATGTTGAACTTGGATGCCTGAGTTGCACAGCAGATGTCATCGGCGTAGATGAACTTCCTTGAAGAAGTTTCTGGGTGGTCATTGATGTAAATATTAAATAGCGTAGGAGCCAGAATAGAGCCCTGGGGGAGGCCATTTGAGACAAGTCTCCATCTGCTAGACTTGTCACCCAGATGCACCCGGAATCTTCTGTTTTGGAGAAGAAACGATATAGTGTTGGCCACCCATAGAGGCAGGCATCTTGAGATCTTGACTAGGAGACCACGGTGCCAGACCGTGTCATAGGCTGCTGTGAGATCAACAAAGACAGCACCCGTCTTTAAATTCTTCTGGAATCCCTTGAAGCCACAGAACTCGCCCCATTTCATTTGTTCATAGTTCATCAGACGGCTTCTCCGCCTTCCCACCTCTACTTCCTGCCCTCAGGGAAAATTGCACCTCCAGGGCCACCTCCACGAAGCCTGGCCTTTGCTCCCCTCCCCTCGGTCTGAACTACTGGTTTCTCTCCCAGCGGGCCCCACTAGAGTCACGTGTGACAGCAGCTCACTCAGCAGGACTGTTTGTGTTGGTTGGCAGAACTCGGATTCTGCTGCAGTACACTATTCTGAACCCATCATTGAGAGAAATGAAAATGCCGGGGAAGAAGTTGTTCTTTCTTCTCTCTCTCTCCCTCTCTCTCTCGGCTTTCCAGGTATCTGTGTGATTCTACCACTCCTAGCAGACTCTCTGTCTAGTTTTCCTCATAGTGTGAGAAGCAGGGGAGTCACCCCAGCGCCGCCACCATCACCACCACTTCCCCTTTATTGGTGCTCCCACCCGGTCCTCGCTCATGGTAGAGTGCATCCCACTGGGTGAGCTCTCTCTAGACCTGGGAAGTTGGGATCTTACTGGGCATGTCTTCTATTCGAGCATGCTATTCCCTGAATCATGTCCTTGGGATACTGAACAACTGTGAGTGTAACCTAGCACAGCACTCTATAAAATATAGGAGTGATTAGAGAAAATACTAGGGAAGGCGGGTGGAGACTTGACTTCTTACCCAGCTAAGATTCTGTTTTCCTGTGGCGGTGCATCACGGCAGACAGGATGGAAACTGAGGAGTCTGAACTGCGTGATCGGCTCCCTGAGGAATGCACTTGGCCTTAAGCAGCCATCTCTGCCCTTTCCCTTCTCCTGACTTCCATTTGTTGCTACACGTGCTTGGGTTTGCGGGCAGGGAGGGGAGGACGGTCCTTTATGCTGTTACGGTGAAGAGTTACAGAAAGCAAGCCTGTGCCGAGCAAGGGGGTTCACACAGGCATGCGACCCAGGGATAAGGGGTCAGTTGGGACCAGCATCCCACCTTACCAAGGGGAGATGGGTGTAGGAAAGGAGCTTGGGGTGTGGGGGTGAGTTGAGGGAATGTGATGGGAAGTATAAGAGTCGTTCAGCAGAGAACACTTGGCATTTGAACTTGGTGTCGCCTTTCCAAAGTTAACTGCTGTCTCCCCTTTTTTGAGTTAGAAAGGGCAGAGGAGAAATCGCTTCTGCTCCCAACAAGCCTTAGGCCAGAACGCTGTGGTGGTGCTTTTACTGGAAGACTTGCCAGAGCACAAGAGTCACAGACAGTCCCTGAGCGGGCGATGCTTCGGGAACTGGGGCCTGCCTCCCACCACCACTCAGTTCTTTTCCTCTGGAGATGCCTGCCGGCTCCCAACAGATTCTTTTTTGGGGGGTGGGGTGGGGGTGGACCTCAGCACAGCACTGCTCGGAAGGCTTCCTTCCCCTTTGCCAGGCGTCCTGTGGGGTGACCTGAGGCTCCACCCCTCGCAGTTCATGCCCTGTTGGGTAAGCTAGTGCCTGGCCCCTTGGCTTACTTTTCCAATAGCAGCAAATTGAGCCTGCAGCCTCTTTTTTAAATAATAAATTTATTTACGTAAAAAATAAATGGTAGTGGTCCGGGAGTTGGCGCAGTGGATAAAGCGTTGGGACTCTAAAGCAAGAAGTCTTGAGTTCAATCCCCGGCAGCATATGTACCAGAGTGATAATCTGGTTCTTTCTCTCTCCTCCTATCTTTCTCATGAATAAATAAATAAAATATTTAAATAAATAAACAAATGGTAGTGGGCTGGGGAGACAGCATAATGGTTCTGCAAAAGACTTTCATGCCTGAGACTCAAGTCCCAGGTTCAGTCCCCAGCGCCACCATAAGCCAGAACTGAGCAGAGATCTGGATTCAGTGTCTTGTCTGTCTCTGTCTCTGTCATTAAATACATTAAATATTTTAAAAATAATTCAGCAATAGGAATGAACTGAAATGCTGCACTCCTTAAACGATAGCTGTGCAGTGATAGTGCTTTGCTATTTGACTCTATTCTCAAGAGTGTTTCTCCTACATCTGAAGCTAAATGGTTGTGCGGGTGTCTTCTGACTTAACCGTTTCTAAATCTGTATTTTTATTTCAGGCACGTGTGGTTCTCAAGTACAGGCACTCTGATGGGAGCTTGTGCATTAAAGTAACAGACGACTTAGTTGTAAGTACGCATTCTTACTCGCCGGGCGCTTTGACACTCACTTAGCTCGCTTGTTTGCGTAAAATTATTTACTTGGAATTTCTTGCATCTCACTCCCAAGCCGAGACCCTCCTTTCCACAGTTATGTGACAGGCTCTCCTGAGATTTTAATAATTGACTGCCTTGTGGTCCGGGAGGCGACGCAGTGGATAAAGCTTTGGAGGTCCCAAGTTCAGTCCCTAGCAGCACATGTACCAGAGTGATGTCTGATTCTTTCTCTTTCTCTCTCCTATCTTTCTTATTGGTAAATAAATAAAAGACTTTAAAAAAATAAATAACTGCCTTCTTCAAGCTGTAAGCACAGAGAATGGAGAAACCAAAGCAGGACAGAGAGTCACAGGCACCGAGAGGCCTGTAAGAACCCAGTGTTACCGTGTGAATACAGATTTTTAATTAATTTATTTATTCCCTTTTGTTGCCCTTGTTGTTTTATTGTTGTAGTTATTATTGTTGTTATTGATGTTGTCGTTGTTGGATAGGACAGAGAGAAATGGAGAGAGGAGGGGAAGACAGAGAGGGGGAGAGAAAGACAGACACCTGCAGACCTGCTTCACCGCCTGTGAAGCGACTCCCCTGCAGGTGGGGAGCCGGGGGCTCAAACCGGATCCTTATGCCGGTCCCTACGCTTTGCACCACGTGCGCTTAACCCGCTGCGCTACCGCCCAACTCCCCTATGGCTGCGTTTTAACTGGTTTCTCCTTTTTTGCATTCCCGCCTCATTATTCCTTGCTAACTTTTTCCCCCTTTTATTTATTATTGAATAGAGACAGAAATTGAGAGGAGGGAGAGACAGAGACACCTGCAGCCCTGCTTTACCACTCATGAAGCTGTCCCCCTGCAGGTGGGGACCAGGGGCTTGAACCTGGGTCCTTGCACACTGTGATGTGTGTGCTCAACCGGGTGCACCACCGCCCGGCCCCTCATTGCTGATCCTTTCTTTGATGGACCCTCCCCGCCATGTTGACTTCTCCAGGACTCTGCCCCCATCGTCCTTTCCTCTGGAGCAGCTCATTCAGCCACTCGGTCCAGACTCTGTCACGTCCGTGCCTGCTTCCAGCTCTGTGTGTCTGTTGGGCGTCTTCCTCCTGCCTCCTGGACTGGCCCTACCCCAGGAGTTGAGGACGCCCTATAGATGAGTCCGGAGTGGGGCGCCTCCCGCCAGCTCCTGGCTCCAGTCGCACTGTCGCCCACCTGCTC
This sequence comes from Erinaceus europaeus, assembly GCF_950295315.1. Lineage (NCBI taxonomy): Eukaryota > Metazoa > Chordata > Mammalia > Eulipotyphla > Erinaceidae > Erinaceus > Erinaceus europaeus. The sequence goes on along the minus strand of NC_080167.1, from coordinate 67,015,016 downwards.
ACAGAGCTGGGGCCACATGTGGACCCTTCCCCTCCTCCTCCTCCTCCTCCTCCTCCTCCTCCTCCTCCTCCTCCTCGCGCCCACTGTTGTACTTGGAAGAGCTCAAGTTCTGGGCCTCGGATGCAGCCCTGCTCTTCGCTGGATGTCTGGGGCCACTGTCCTGAGCTCCCTCACCTCCTCTCCGGTCTGTCTTACTCTGGAGTTGAGGGTGTCATCACCTCCTGGACCACCAGAATTGCCTGTCCCAGCTCATCCTTTTGTTGTCCTCTGCTGCTACCAGAGTGATTGCTAGAAATGCAAATTCACACACACACACACACACCCTCCACCAGGCCTCAATTCCATGCAGATGTAATCAGTGCCTTGCTTCCCCATCACTCAAGACCGGGACTCTCGCAGCTTCTCAGCTGGGTCCTGTCCATACACCTGGGGACCGCTTTGCTCTGCTGCACTGTCTTAGCCTCTGTCTCCACCCCCCAGGTAGCCTGTCCCCGCACAGTGGGGCTGCTGCTCGTCTTTCTCTCGCTTTCCTTGTTGACGCTTTGTGCTGCATCACATTTGTCGTTTTAATAGACTGTGAACTTTTTTTTTTAATATTTACTGATTCTGTTTTGTTGTCCTTTTTTGTAGTTATTGTTGTTATTGCTGTCATTATTATTGGATAGGACAGAGAGAAATGGAGAGAAAAAGGGAAGACAGAGAGGAGGAGAGAAAGACACCTGCAGACCTGCTTCACCGCTTGTGAAGCGACTCCCCTGCAGGTGGGGAGCCGGGGGCTCGAACCGGGATCCTTATGCCGGTTCTTGCGCTTCTCGCCACGTGCACTTAACCCACTGTGCCACCGCCCGACTCCCGACTGAACTTTTAAGACAAGAGAGGAGTTTCTAAAAAGATGAGACCCATCTAGGAAGACATCTATTTCTGGTGACTGCTGACCCTGGTGTCTAATCGAGAGGATGCTTAGCAAACGAACACTTTTTTGTTTGTTACGGCTTCTGCAGGGGTGCGTACCTGTGGGACTCCTTCACATCACTAATGGTCGACTTTGTGGGGTTTTTATTATTATTATTGTTATTTAATAATTATCGACAAGACTGTAGGATAAGAGGGGTACAATTCCACACAGTTCCCACCCTCCCCTCCATTGGAAGGTTCCCTGTTTATCCCCCTGGGAGGATGGACCAAAGATTCTTATGGGGTGCAGAAGGTGGGAGGTCTGGCTTCTGTAATTGCTTCTCCGGTGCACACCTGCCCCACTTGGGAAAGATAGAAACAGACTGGCAGTAGGGGTGACTTTGTTGGTTTTACAGCTAGAGGGTGTGTGTGTGTGTGTGTGTGTGTGTGAGAGAGAGAGAGAGAGAGAGACACCACAGCATTGCTCCACTGCTTGTGAAGCTTTGCCTGTGCAAGCCTCCCTGTGCAAGCCTCCCTGACTGGGACTTGAAGCCAGGTCCTCATGCGGGTGAGGTGTGTGCTTGACTGGTGACTGTCTCCTCACCCCCAGCAAACAATATTTTTTAAGTTATATCGTGACCTTAAAAATTGCATTTATCTGGGCAGGGTTAGACAGCATAATGGTTATGCAAAGAGACTCTCATACTTGAGGCTCCAAAGTCCCAAGTTCAATCCCCTGCACCACCATAAGCCAGAGCTGAGCAGTGCTCTGGTAAAAAAAAAAAAAAAAAATTGCATTTATCTTTGATCACGGATTTGTGCTCAGGTTTTCATTGTGACGTTGCCTCCAATTAGATCTTTTAATGATGGCCACGTCTTCCAAGAGTTGATTGAATTTGGTGCGTGGCTGTAGAAGGGGAAGGATGCATTTAGGTGCTGTCTGCTAGGCCCGGGTTCAGGAGCTCTGACCCCGGCTGAACCATCATTGGCACTGCAGCCTTTGCAGAGCCCAGGCCAGATGCTTGGCTTCTGGTCCAGACCAATCATACTTGTCACAGAGTAAATCGGTCAGTCAACAGGAGAGAAAGGAGGGAGGGGACACCTTGAATTCTTTAAATCAGTCCACAACATTCTGTTTCTGGTTTTTTGTTGGATTTCTTTTTCTTGTACACAGAAATGGCATTTATGATGCTGTAAAAGTGCCTGAGAAAGCTAACTGCTGAGGCCTGGCAGTGGCAGTGTGATTCTCTTAGTAAGGAGAATATAGCAAAACCGTGCTAGGAAAGACGGGAAGTTTGACTGAGATCAGGACCCACTGGTTCTGCATAGTGAACACGGACTTTCCATTTTTCTGACAGTGTTTGGTGTACAGAACAGACCAAGCTCAGGATGTAAAGAAGATTGAGAAGTTCCACAGTCAGCTGATGCGACTTATGGTAGCCAAGGAATCCCGCAGTGTTGCCATGGAGACAGACTGAATGTTTGGAAAGAAGACTGCCATGTTCTTAGGAAGCAGATATCTTGAATCTGAGAGAATGTTCAGACACAGAATACTTCATGTAACTAAGTCAACTATTCGGAAGTCTAGATTATTTTTTTTTTGTACTCTGTTTTTAATGTTTATTTTAGTGAGCTAGAAATGCAAATGCTTTCAGTTAGAAAGCCTCTATTTATTTTGGAAATAGAACAATAAATGCATCTATCTTGGAAACTTTTTGCAGATTATTCAGTGCTGGGCAATATACAGTTATTTCTCTGTTAAATCTGTATGAATAGTTTGAAAGTGACTTATCAAGAAAAGCCAATTCCTAAGTCTAGTTAATCTGTCTTTAAAAGAAAATTACTGTAACCGTTTTGCTGGATTGCTATTTCTAGGGGCTTTAAAATGTGTGCTGAAGATAACCAATGGATATAAAATACATCCACGGGAACCAACTGCACAGCAGTGTGCCGCTACACATAGGAACAGAGTCTCGGTTATATCTCAGAATAATAGTGAAAATATGCTTGATCAAACGTTAGAAATTTCCACTATATTTTTCAATCTAGTTTTCTGCGCTCAAAAACAACTGTAGTCACTTTAAATGCTTGAATGGAGCCCAACCTCCACGTTACAGAAGTGTTTGCAGATAGCCATCTCTAGTTTCTCAGAAGGGCTGAAGATTTTCTGAACCCAAATCTTCACATACCTCTTTTGCTGACACTTGTGTTAAGTCTCACTCACAGCTGTTGTTTCTCCAATAAACCAGAAGTGTGTGGTTTGATATTTATCTCATCTGTAATCTGAAATTCTTTGTATCTCCTAAATGTGATGTCCATACTAATGCCTACATTAAAGAATTTCCTGTTGGGCGTTTGCTGTGTTGAATAGTATTTTTCACATGGGATGGAATTCCGTTAACCAGGTGGGTTTTGGTATGTTTCAGAGGAGTCAGTAAATGAAATAGTACATGTATGTATGTGTTTACGTGTTCTTTCTCTTCAAATGTTCAACTTGTCAAGTGTCGATTTCTTGGCTGGGGTATGTATTCATTGAACTTAAATTGAACCTGATAATTGTAAGTAACTTTTGCTTCTCGATGCTTTTTGTGACTTTCAGTTGTGCACTGAGGACAAGCTTGCTTTCTTAAGAAAAGTAGCACCTGTCGTTGCATCAAAGCAAAGGACTCTGGACTAGGGGGAATGACATTGGGTGGTGGTGGGCGGGGTATTGGGTGTCCCGAGAAAGGCCTGCGCTGCTGCTGGGTGGTGTACAGACACCTGCCACGGGAACAGCTGACCTGTAAACCACTGTTTCCCCAGTTAAATGACGTAAGAAAGAAAGGAAGTTAGTTAACTTGTGGGTTGGCGAGAGCTCAGCTGGGTGACATGCCTGCTTTGCCCGCACCGCACATGGGGAGCTCTGGTGCTGTGGTAGCGTTTCCCTTCTCCCCTTCTCTTTTCATTTAAAAAGAAGTTCTTACAGCAGTGGGATCTCTCCCTCTCCCTCTCCCTCCCTTCCTCCCTCTCTCTCTCTGCTTTTCTTACCTCATTACATCTGCCACTCCTTTACAAAGATAACCTGGAAGGGCCGGCTGGAATCTGAGTTCTTCTCATTGGTGGTGGTTCAGAGCAGAGTGGTTGGAAGCAAAGGTTCCAAGGCAGACTCCCTGGGTTGTGATTCTGGCTCCAATCTGGTCTTAAAGCAGATAGTCCTTTAAGCTTCCATCTTCTGCCTCCTAGGAGTCAATGAATTAAATCGTATAGTCCTTTTAAAGCTTTTACCGTAGTGCCTGGAACATAGTAAGCTCAATAAATGGGAACCGTGATTACGGTTTTTGTTATGGTTATTTTCCAGGGGGAAGGGTGTAAGTAGCTGGCTTGTAGAGAGTTCATCATAATTGAATCGTTATAAATAACGTCTTTATTTTTCCAGACTTCTGTCTTGTACTAAATGCCATTTTGGCAGTTGGGATGCAAATTGATTGCTCGTGGGATGTGAGCTTATGGTAGAGGAAAGTAAATCTCAAGCTTGCATTTATTCGTGGTTACACAAAATAACAGAGAACTAGTTACTGATAAACATTGAAAAATCAGGTAGATAGTAAAATATCAAGCCATACTTCCCAAAAATCACAGTGCAGCTTCTTTTTAAAAATTTTATTATCGTGGTCTGGGAGGTGGCACAGTGAAAAAGCTTTGGACTCTCAAGCAGGAGGTCCTGAGTTCGATCCCCAGCAGCACATGTGCCAGAGTGATGTCTGGTTCTTTCTCTCTCCTCCTATCTTTCTCAATAAATAAATAAAATATAAAAAAAAAACACTTTTGTTATCTTTATTTACTGGGTAGAGACAGCCAGAAATCGAGATGGCAACGGGTGATATAGAGCGAGAAAGACCGAGACAACCTGCAGCCCTGCTTCACCACGCGTGAAGCTTTCCCCCTACAGGTGGGGAGCAGGGCCTTGAGCCTGGATCCTAGTGCTTTGTAAGATGCGCTTAACCAGGTGCACCACCACCCAGCCCTCAAGCAGATTCTTCTGTTGAGAAGTCTTTCTGGACACTTTCATTACACACTCATGGATTAACTCTTAGCAAAATATTTTCTGGGGCCAGGTGGTGGCACACCTGATTGAGTGCACATGTTCCAATGTGCAAGGACCTGAACTTCTCTGTTCCAGACTCTTGGAAACAGAGTTGGCAGTCAGCTGAGATAAAGAACAAACACCTCATCACAGACCCCTGCAAGCGTCAACCCGGCTTTGACCTAGCACGTTATGATCGGGCCCTCCTCAATCGCTATCGAACAGGCCATGGCCGGTGCGCCGCTATGTTCTATCGCTGGGGAGCCAGAGACGACCCGAACTGCCCCTGCGGCTCCAGACAGACTATGACCCACATAGTCAACGACTGCCACCTCTCCAGATTCAAAGGAGGTCTCGAAACTTGACATCAGGCTCAACCTGACGCTGTTGACTGGCTACGGAAGAAGGGCAAACGCTAGAAGAAGAACCTGGGTTCGAGCCCCCAGTCCCCACCAGCAGGGGGGAAAGCTTTGTGGCTGCCGAAGGTTTCTCTGTCTGCTGCAGGTTTCTCTGTCTCTTCCTCTCAGTCTCCCCTTTCCCTCTCGATTTCTGACTGTGTCTATCCAGGTAGAGATGATGAAGATGTATCTTCTAGTATATTTGAAGCCTCTGACTACAGTAGTACACATAGCAGGGTAGTTGTCGAGATCATGCACAGTTGAACGGTTTCTTTTTGTTCAAGGCTTTTTGCTCAATGTGGAGCACAGGACCCACGAAATATTGCTGTTAAGTTGCACTTATTCTCTAAAGAGTTGGCTTCTACCTTTCAGGGTATATCTAGCCTGCCAGTTTTTGTCTCAGAAATTTAAAATCCCAAGAACTAGGTAGCGGTGCACCTAGCTGAGAACATTTTACCATGCACAAGGACCTTGGTTCAAGTCCCTTGTCCTCACTTGTAAAGGGGGGGGGGGGACTTCACAAGTGATGAAACAGTGCTGTAGGTATTTCTCCCTCTCTGTCTCCCTTTTCCATCTCATTTTCTGTCCAATTAATAACTAATGATTCAATATGCTATAAAACAGGAACACAAGGTATTTATAAAATAGTTCCAAATATGTAAATATCAAGTAGATATTTTAAAAATATATCTTAATCACAACTCTTAGAAAAGGATTTTATGGAGGCCAGGTAGTGGCACACCCAGTTGAGTGCACATGATACCATGTGCAAAGACCCTGGTTCAAGCCCCTGGCCCCACCTGCAGAGGGGGATCTTCTCAAGCAGTAAAGCAGGGCAACAGGTGTCTGTCTGTGTCTCCTCTAGCTCCTCTCTCGATTTCTTGTGCTTCGTGCCATGTACTTGAAGCTGCTTCTCTTAAGCCTTAAGAGACGGGTCCGACGGTAGCACAGCGAGTTAAGCACACTTGGCATGAAGCGCAAGGACCGGCATGAGGATCCCAGTTCGAGCCTCCCGGCTCCCCATCTGCAGGGGAGTCGCTTCACAGGCGGTGAAGCAGGTCTGCAGGTGTCTGTCTTTCTCTCCCCCTCTCTGTCTTCCCCTCCTCTCTCCATTTCTCTCTGTCCTATCCAATGACAGCAACATCAATAACAGTGATAATAATAACCACAACAATGATAAAACAAGCAGGGCAACAAAAGGGGGAAAAAATGTCCTCCAGGAGCAGTGGATTCCTGGAGCAGGCACCGAGCCCCAGCACTAACCCTGGAGGCTAAAATAAAATAAAATAAAATAAAGAGACCACAAAAGAAGCCCAGGCCGGCAACATGGACGCATTTGCCAAGATGTTGAAAGCTCAATTCACACCCCAGCCTTCCAGCTGCCTCCAATGCCAGTTCAGTTTTGGAAACCTTTGCCTAGGTGCCTGGAGACAGCTCACTTGACAGACAGAGCAGGCACGGCTCCGGGGAAGCTCGGACCAGTGAGCTGATGGTGGCCCCAAGCCATATATACATTGGAGTCCTGGCGCATCTGGTCTCGCTCTCTTCTCAAATACATATCTGATGTGAATGAGTCTGAACCTAGGTAAATGATAGGTTAATATTGACGTGGTGGTGGGGGTGGGCGGTAGGTAGCACAGCAGGTTAAGCGCACATGATGCAAAGCACAAGGATAAGGATCCCGGTTCGAGCCCCTGGCTCCCCACCTACAGAGGAGTCGCTTCACAAGCGGTGAAGCAAGTCTAAGGTGTCTGTCTTCCTCTGCAACCCCAAAAGAATTAAAAAATATATATGGGAGTTGGGCTGTAGCACAGCGGGTTAAGCGCACGCGGCACGAAGCACAAGGACAGGAGTAAGGATCCCGGTTTGAGCCCCCGGCTCCCCACCTGCAGGGGAGTCGCTTCACAGGCGGTGAAGCAGGTCTGCAGGTGTCTGTCTTTCTCTGCCCCTCTCTGTCTTCCCCTCCTCTCTCCATTTCTCTCTGTCCTATCCGACGACGACAACATCAATAACAACAATAACTATAGCAATAAAACAAGGGCAACAAAAGGGAATAAATAAATATTTAAAAAATAATATATATATTGAAATGGTGCTCAGGACATAAGAAAATAAGCACATTTTAAAATTATGAATACTGGGGGAATATTATACAAAAGAAAATGCACCCAAGTTATTAGATCAACGTGGAATCGCTTGCATACAGAATTCATTTCATAAGGAAAGCCCTAAGCACTGGTAGTGCGACTATCTGGAGAATGGGGAAGGGTGGGGGCCTGTGCAGTGAGATCAGGTGAGAGAGAGAAGCCAAGATAAGGTTAACAAGGGAGGGGGCAGGGGCCGGGCGGTAGTGCAGCAGGTTAAGCGCACATGGCGTAAAGCTAAAGGACCACTAGCTAAAGGATTCCAGTTTGAGCCCCCGGCTCTCCCACCTGCAGGAGGGTCGCTTCACAGGCGGTGAAGCAGGTCTGCAGGTGTCTGTCTTTCTCTCCCCCTCTCTGTCTTCCCCTCCTCTCTCCATTTCTCTCTGTCCTATCCAGCAACGATGATAACAACGATAAACAACAAGGGCAACAAAGGGAAACAAAACAAAACCAAACAGCCTCCAGGAGCAGTGGATTCACAGTGCAGGCACCGAGCCCCAGTGATAACCCTGGAGGCAAAAAAAGGGGGGGAGGCTAGGCAGTGGGGCACCCGGTTGAGCCAATACATCACCATGTGCGACGACCCAGGTTCAAGCCTCCAGTCCCCACCTGCAGGGGAGAAGCCTTGTAAGCAGTGAAGCAGGTCTACAGGTTTTTCTCTCCCCCCTCCTTCCTCCTCAATTTATCTCTGTCTTTATCCAATAAATAAAAAAATAATAAAGTTAGAAATAAGTAGATATACAAAAATAAAAAAACCTTAGCCTAAGAAGTTAAAGATGGTTTTTATTCTTTTTTTTTGTATTTATTCCCTTTTGTTGCCCTTGTTGTTCTATTGTTGTAGTTATTATTGTTGTTGTTGAGGTCATCATTGTTGGATAGGACAGAGAGAAATGGAGAGAGGAGGGGAAGACAGAGAGGGGGAGAGAAAGATAGACACCTGCAGACCTGCTTCACCGCCTGTGAAGCGACTCCCCTGCAGGTGGGGAGCCGGGGGCTCGAACCATGATCCTGAGCCTGTCCTTGAGCTTTGTGCCAACCCGCTTAACCCGCTGCGCCACCGCCCGACTCCCTATTCTTTTTTTTCATTTATTAGTGAGTTAATATTGACTTACAAAATTTGTAAGATAACAGGTTATAATTCCATACAGCTCCCACCAGTAGAGTTCTGTGTCCCCGTCCCCCTCCATTGGAAACTGCTTTAGTTCTCCCAGAGTCACCGTCAGACCTTCCTTCCTCCCCCTACTACTACTTCTGGATGTCTTTCCTTTTTTCCTCTTCTCTCTCAGATAAGCAAAACCGTGCCTGACTTGCTTTGGTGTTTCCCAGTGGTTTTTATTTTTCAAGGACAACAGGAGTAGGGGCTAGAAGGGCTTAAATGACTTAAAAACCTTGTTGAGCAGCCAGTAAACACCTCAGTTGACTCAGATTAAACACTTGACCATAGTTTTAACAATCAGTTTGAGTGCTTAAATAAGTCAAACAAGAATAAAATGACTCACACTCAGAAAAGGCCTCATTCTAATCTGTGTCCAGTGCAGCCCATAGGGGGCTCCACAGGGCCTGCGTTGCTTCTCAGCTGTGCTTAGACCAGTTTAAGTTCTGTTGACCTTTGGGTTTTGATTGGATTGTTGACCATTGTTGCCCTTCAAGGCCTGGGAATGTGATCAAAACAGAGATCTCAAGAAACCAAGGGAAAGTGGATCAGGGAGTCAGTGTGAAGTCATTGGAAAGAAATTTCTGGATTGATGAGTAATTATGCATCTTTCTGGAGACAATAGTAGCGAAAGTCCTTTAATTTTTTGTTTATTATTTATTAGGTAGAGATAAACAGAAATCGAGAGGAATGGGAGGATAGAGATAGAGAGACACAGAGATAGAGACACTTGCAGCCCTGCTTCACCACTCATAAAACTTTCCTCCCAGCAAGTTATGTCTTTTAAAATTCAACACAGTGCATCTTTTCTTTTCTTTTTTTTTCTTTTTTTGCCTCCAGGGTTATCACTGGAGTTTGGTGCCCCTGCCCCTGGAGGCTATTTTTCCCATTTTGTTGCCCTTGTTGTGGTTGTTATTGTTGTTATAGCTGTTGTTGGATAGAACAGAGAGAAATGGAGAGAGGAGGAGAAGACAGAGAAGGGAAGAGAAAGACAGACACCTGTAGACCTGCTTCACTGCCTGTGAAGCGACTCCCCTGCAGGTGGGGACCCGGGGGCTTGAACCAGGATCTTTGTGCCAGTCCTTATGCTTTGCGCCATGTGTGCTTAACCCCGCTGCTCTACCGCCCGGCCCATCTTTCCTCTTCATTTGTATGATTTTATAAAACATGGATTCTGTGTAAAGTCTTAAATTATTTTTAGTGTGAGCGACTCTGGGTGAGAGATATTTTGTTATTCCTGCTATCTCCCCAGAGATCTTTGTTAATTATCTTGTGCGTGGCTAGTTTCTAGACCTCTAGCTGCCAAGACTGAAGGACCCAGAAGCAGGGTCAGCAGGCTTTTTCTGTAAAGGGCCAGGCAGTAACGACTCTAGGGTCCCTGTGTAACTATTCAGCTCTGCTATTATTGTCTCTGGCCACCACAGATGATATGTCAACAAGTAAGTAACATTTTATTTACAAAGCCGGGCCCTGGTTATCTCAGCCTTGGGCGATAGTCAGGTGATCCCTGCCCACCCAGGGCAAGAATCTGCTTGCTTCTCCTCGGGCGAGTGTTTCTAGTCCTATCTGCCCAGCCTAGTCAGCCATCACACCTCTCACCTTACAGAAACGGGTTGGCATCTGTTAACTTTGCTTTCTGCTTTATCATCTGTTACTTTTCTGTCTGCAAGCAGGAGAAGAGCTGAGCTGGAAGAGCACAGGACTTACGCTCAGGGCTCTGAGTATTGTTTTCAGTAGGGAGCTGAGCAGAGGCCTGTGTTTGCTTCATCCCCATTTTTGTTTTCTTCTTTGCTGCCAGGGTTTGCTTTTTATCCCCCAGGACACTGCTCAGCTCTGTCATATGCTGGTGCCAGAGGACTGAACCTGGGAGTTTGGGGCCTGAGGCAGGGGAGCGCCTTTGCATCACCATTATGCCCTCTCCCTCACCAGCTGGGGCTTGGCGCCACCCAATTCCACTGCACCCAGTGGACTTTTTTTTTTTTTTTACCATGCGCAAGGACCCAGGTTCAAACCCATAGCACCCACATTCAGGGGGACACGTCACAAGCAGTGAAGCAATGCTGCAGGTGTCTCTCCCTCCCTCTACTCCCCCCCCCCCACCAATTTCTCTCTGTCCTATCAAATAAAAAAAGAAAAGAAGGGAGCCAGGTGGTGGCACAGAGGGCTAAGCACACATGGCGTGAAGTGCAAGGGCTGGTGTAAGGATCCCCTTTTGAGCCCCCGGCTCCCCACCTGCACCTTCACAGGCGGTGAAGCAGGTCTGCAGGTGTCTGTCTTTCTCTCCCCCCTCTGTCTTCTCCTCCTCTCTCCATTTCTCTCTGTCCTATCCAACAACAAGGACAGCAATAACAACAATAATAACAACACTGATGACAACAAAGGTGACAAAAGGGGGAAAAATAAAAGATTGAAAAAAAGAAAAATGACAACTGGAGTGGTGGATTCATCATGCAGGCATCAAGCCCCAGCAACAGCCCTAGAGGTAAAAAAAAAAAAAAAAAAAAAAACAGGGCCTGGGCAGTGCTGCACCCACTTAAGTGTACATATCACCATGCTCAAGGATCTGGGTTCAAGCCCCTGCTCCCCACCTACAGGGAGGACGCTGTGACAGTGGAAGGAAGAAAAGACATGTCTAGAGAGTCGGGCGGTAGCGCAGCGGGTTAAGCACAAGTGGCCAAAGCTCAAGGACCGGTGTAAGGATCCCAGTTCGAGTCCCCTGCTCCCCACCTGCAAGGGAGTCGCTTCACAGGTGGTGAAGCAGGTCTGCAGGTGTCTGTCTTTCTCTCCCCCTCTCTGTCTCCCCCTCCTCTCTCCATTTCTCTCTGTCCTATCTAACAAGGACATCAATTACAACAACAATAATAAACAAGGGCAACAAAAGGGAAAACACATAAATAAATATAAAAAAGAAAAGGCATGTCTGGTCTTTATTTGGGCTAGGAGGGTGCTATATCAGCTTCTCCCAGTATTAAGAAAATCAGTCATTTCTGAGGGTCCCAGGAGAATGGGGATAACTGTGAAAGATGGCGCTCGTACCAACGGCCAGCTGTCAAGATCTCAAAGATGCCACCATCTCCGAATAACACTGCAGGCTGACCTAGTTCGACACAGATTACAACACAGGCCTGGAATTTCATGTGGGAAGTGCCTTATCTCTCTGGTCTGTGGAAAATAACCGGAAGCTTGTGAACACAAGCAGAAGGAGCGGAGTAAGCCCAAGATGGCAGCTAGAGGGACGGAGACTTCTTACCTTTTCTTGCCAGGTGCTATGGTGAATGTTGCCTTTCAAGAGGCAACTTCTGTTCTGAAGAGACTCCCTAAACGGTGGCAGGAGTGGGAGGGAGTCCACTGAGGGGGATACTTCAGTGTTACTAGAGCTTTGTGGAGTGGGAACCCACCAGCTGAGCAGGGGCTCATGCTAAGCCAAGTCCATGTAGGATAAAGTCCTGCAGCTCTGAGTTCCAGGAATGAATATTTGTTTAGGCCTCTGAAGGTTTTGGTCTGTGCTAAAGGACTAACCTGATACTTCAAATATTGAGGAGAGGGCCAGCTGAACAGCTCAGTTGGGTAGTGTGCTGCTTTGTCGTGTGTGACCGAGGTCCGATCCTGGCCCTACAGCATGGAAGGAAGTTTCGGTGCTGTGGTCTCTGTCTCTGTCTCTCTATCTTTCTATCTCCCTGTCTGCATCTAAAGAAAAACAAAAGCAAGCAAACAAGAGTACTATGGATGGGGCCAGGTAGTGGCGCACCTGGTTGAACACACATTACAATGTGTAAGGACTCAGGTTCAAGCCCCCGGTCCCCACCTGCAGAGGGAAAGCTTCACAAGTGGCGAAGCAGGGCTGCAGGTGTCTCTCTGTCTCCCCCTCTCTATCTCCCCCTTCCTCTCAATTTTTGGCCATCTCTATCCAATAAGTAGATAAAGATAATAAAAAGATAAGAAAGAGTATTGCGGAGAAGTAGTGCTGCTATCACAGCTGGTGAGAATGGCAGTTGCTCCGGATTTTCGTATTCTTGTTCTTATATTTCTTGGTGAGCGCAGTGAGCAAGCTAAGTGTACACAGGTGTACATGGTGCTGAGTGTACATGGTGCTGGCTGTACATGGTGCTGAGTTTACATGGTGCTGAGTGTACATGGTGCTATGTGTACACAGGTGTACATGGTGCTGGCTGTACATGGTGCTGAGTGTACATGGTGCTATGTGTACACAGGTGTACATGGTGCTGACTGTACATGGTGCTGGCTGTACATGGTGCTGAGTGTACATGGTGTTAAGTGTACATGGTGCTGGCTGTACATGGTGCTGGCTGTACATGGTGCTGGCTGTACATGGTGCTGGCTGTACATGGTGCTGAGTGTACATGGTGCTGAGTGTACACAGGTGTACATGGTGCTGAGTGTACATGGTGCTAAGTGTACACAGGTATACATGGTGCTAAGTGTACATGGTGCTGAGTGACTGATAATGCTGGTGAAGGTACTTTTTGGTGTTATTTTTTGGATAATTTTTTTTATATATAAAGATTTTATTTATTAATGAGAAAGATAGGAGAGAGAGAAAGAACCAGACATTGCTCTGGTACATGTGCTGCCGGGGATTGAACTCAGGACCTCATGCTTGAGAGTCTAGTGCCTTAGCCACTGCGCCACCTCCCGGACCACGGATAATTCTTTTCTTAAGGTATTTTTTACTTATTTATTCAATAGTGAAACCAGAAGAAAGTTCTGACACTCCCTGTTAGGGTGAGTGGAGTTTGGTTGCTTTCTGCTAGGAATGAAATAAATCATGTTGTGGCCAGTGGCAATTTCCCTTTGTCTCTTTCTTTTTCTATTATTATTGTTGTTGTTGTTGTCATTCCAGAATATCACTCAGCTTTGGCTTTTGGCTCATGCAAGTCTGATAAGCTAGATGCTAAATAGTGTTGAGAGTGTGTGCGATCCATTTATTTTTAGGACTGATAATAGAATAATTTCTGATGTTCATTTGAAATCACATGTGCAATAGGGCCCTGGTTAATGCCTACTTTTGAAATTGAAATCGAACCTGATCAAAGAGTAAAGTATACAGTTTAAATAATGTCTGGGAGGTAGTGCAGTGGATAAACCATTGGCCTCTCCAGAATGAGGTCCTGAGTTCAGTCCCTGGCAGCGCACGTGCCAGAGTGATGTCTGGTTCTCTTCTTCTCTCTCTCCTCCTATCCCTCTTATTAATAGATTTATTAAAAAAAAGAAGAAGAAGAATAGAGCTAGGCATATAGTGGACCTCAGTTTTTATATGTTAACGATGGCAATGTGGTAGTGACAGTCACATTGTTAGGTCACAGAGGCTCCAGCTTGTGTAATAATGAACACAGATACTGATGATGGCGGTCGTCAATGATCCCATGATAAATAGCTTGACAGCACCCATGATAGGCTGGAATAGATCATAGGAGCCAGCAGTGTTTGGCTCTTTTGTTTATTATTTAGTTATCTATTTTATTTCCACCAGGATTAGCACTGGGGCTCAGTGTCTGCGTGGCAAAGCCATTACTCCCAGTGGCCTTCCCCCCTTCCTTGTTTATTTGATGAGAGAGAGAAAATGAGAGGGGAGGGGGAGATAGAAAGGGATAAAGAAAGACAGACACCTGGGGGCCAGGTAGTAGCGCAGTAGGTTAAGTGCACATGGTGTGAAGCACAAGGACCAGCGGAAGGTTCCTGGTTCAAGCCCCCGGACTCCCCACCTGCGGAAGGAGGGAGGGTCCTATCTTTCCTCCTCTCTGTCTTCCCTCCTCTCTTGATTTCGCTCTGTCCTATCCAACAACAATGACAGTAATAACAACAACAATAATCAACAAGGGCAACAAAAGGGAAAAAATAGCCTCCAGGAGCAGTGGATTCATAGTGCAGGCACCGAGCTCCAGCAATAAACTTGGAGGCAAAAAAAAAGAAGGAGAAGAAGAAGGAGAAAGAGAGACACCTGCCAACCTGCTTTACCATTTGTGAAGCTTCCTCCCTACAGGTGGGGAGCAGGTTCAAACCCTCGTCCTTACACATGGTAATGTGTGTGCTCGACCAGGTGCACCACCACCAACCCCCCAGTGTTTGGTTATTTAAGGAATTATGTCAGGGCCAGGTGGTGGCACACCTGACTGAATGCACAGATCACAATGCACTAAGGCCTGGGTTCAAGCCCCAGTCTGCACCTGCAGAGGGGAAGCTTCCAGAGTGATGAAAGCAGTGCTGTAGGTCTCTCTCGCTCTCTTTTCTTTTCTTTCTTCTCTTTTTTTAACCAGAACACTGTTCAGTTCTGGCTTATGGAGCTTCAGTGGTGAAGGGGATTGAACCTGGGACTTCAGAGCCTCAGACGGGGAAAGTCTCTTTGCATAACCATTATGCTATCTACCTTCACCCTCTCTCTAGCTCCCTTCCCCTCTCAATTTTTTCTCTGCCCTTATCCAAAATAGATAAATAAAATATTTTAAAAAGAATGATGACACTTGACACTTCTCATTCACCTGGTGAGTAAAATGGAGTGGAGGTTTGGAAGCAGGGTGCTCAGGAGGAGAGACACTGCACCGGGGTCAAGGAAGTGTGTCCTAAACAATACAGGGCCTCTGGCACCCTGACCAGCCCTGGGCACGATGATCTGAGTCCATTAGACTCAGATTCTCTCATTTACATAGAAGCTCCAGGGTGCTTTTATGAAACAGCCCTAATTACTCCAGTCCTTTCACTCTCGGAGAAATATAACCCAGATAGAAACCTGATCAGCTCTGTCTGAACTCAGATCACCTTTAATCCTTGAACACCCCACCCCAACCCTGCACTGGCCACACCTGCCAGGCTGCTCGTCAGCAGAAAGGTCCTAAACCCTCCGGTCGATATACATGAACTTCAGCAGGTTACGGTACCATCCCTGGGCCAACAGGCACACTCAGCAAACAGAGGTTTGGGTCAACAGGTGGTAAACTATTTTGACTAGCTGGCCTAGAATATATATATTGTATAAAGAGACAAATAGAGGGGCCCGGGCAGTATCGCACTGGGTTAAGCACACATAATGGAAGTGCAAGGACCCGTGTAACGATCCTGGTTCCAGCCTCCGGCTCCCCACCTGCAGGGGGGCATCGCTTCACAGATGGTGAAGCAGGTCTGCAGGTGTCTGTCTTTCTCTGCCCCTCTCTGTCTTCCCCTCCTCTCTCCATTTCTCTCTGTCCTATCCGACGACGACAACATCAATAACAACAATAACTATAGCAATAAAACAAGGGCAACAAAAGGGAATAAATAAATATTTAAAAAATAATATATATATTGAAATGGTGCTCAGGACATAAGAAAATAAGCACATTTTAAAATTATGAATACTGGGGGAATATTATACAAAAGAAAATGCACCCAAGTTATTAGATCAACGTGGAATCGCTTGCATACAGAATTCATTTCATAAGGAAAGCCCTAAGCACTGGTAGTGCGACTATCTGGAGAATGGGGAAGGGTGGGGGCCTGTGCAGTGAGATCAGGTGAGAGAGAGAAGCCAAGATAAGGTTAACAAGGGAGGGGGCAGGGGCCGGGCGGTAGTGCAGCAGGTTAAGCGCACATGGCGTAAAGCTAAAGGACCACTAGCTAAAGGATTCCAGTTTGAGCCCCCGGCTCTCCCACCTGCAGGAGGGTCGCTTCACAGGCGGTGAAGCAGGTCTGCAGGTGTCTGTCTTTCTCTCCCCCTCTCTGTCTTCCCCTCCTCTCTCCATTTCTCTCTGTCCTATCCAGCAACGATGATAACAACGATAAACAACAAGGGCAACAAAGGGAAACAAAACAAAACCAAACAGCCTCCAGGAGCAGTGGATTCACAGTGCAGGCACCGAGCCCCAGTGATAACCCTGGAGGCAAAAAAAGGGGGGGAGGCTAGGCAGTGGGGCACCCGGTTGAGCCAATACATCACCATGTGCGACGACCCAGGTTCAAGCCTCCAGTCCCCACCTGCAGGGGAGAAGCCTTGTAAGCAGTGAAGCAGGTCTACAGGTTTTTCTCTCCCCCCTCCTTCCTCCTCAATTTATCTCTGTCTTTATCCAATAAATAAAAAAATAATAAAGTTAGAAATAAGTAGATATACAAAAATAAAAAAACCTTAGCCTAAGAAGTTAAAGATGGTTTTTATTCTTTTTTTTTGTATTTATTCCCTTTTGTTGCCCTTGTTGTTCTATTGTTGTAGTTATTATTGTTGTTGTTGAGGTCATCATTGTTGGATAGGACAGAGAGAAATGGAGAGAGGAGGGGAAGACAGAGAGGGGGAGAGAAAGATAGACACCTGCAGACCTGCTTCACCGCCTGTGAAGCGACTCCCCTGCAGGTGGGGAGCCGGGGGCTCGAACCATGATCCTGAGCCTGTCCTTGAGCTTTGCGCCAACCCGCTTAACCCGCTGCGCCACCGCCCGACTCCCTATTCTTTTTTTTTCATTTATTAGTGAGTTAATATTGACTTACAAAATTTGTAAGATAACAGGTTATAATTCCATACAGCTCCCACCAGTAGAGTTCTGTGTCCCCGTCCCCCTCCATTGGAAACTGCTTTAGTTCTCCCAGAGTCACCGTCAGACCTTCCTTCCTCCCCCTACTACTACTTCTGGATGTCTTTCCTTTTTTCCTCTTCTCTCTCAGATAAGCAAAACCGTGCCTGACTTGCTTTGGTGTTTCCCAGTGGTTTTTATTTTTCAAGGACAACAGGAGTAGGGGCTAGAAGGGCTTAAATGACTTAAAAACCTTGTTGAGCAGCCAGTAAACACCTCAGTTGACTCAGATTAAACACTTGACCATAGTTTTAACAATCAGTTTGAGTGCTTAAATAAGTCAAACAAGAATAAAATGACTCACACTCAGAAAAGGCCTCATTCTAATCTGTGTCCAGTGCAGCCCATAGGGGGCTCCACAGGGCCTGCGTTGCTTCTCAGCTGTGCTTAGACCAGTTTAAGTTCTGTTGACCTTTGGGTTTTGATTGGATTGTTGACCATTGTTGCCCTTCAAGGCCTGGGAATGTGATCAAAACAGAGATCTCAAGAAACCAAGGGAAAGTGGATCAGGGAGTCAGTGTGAAGTCATTGGAAAGAAATTTCTGGATTGATGAGTAATTATGCATCTTTCTGGAGACAATAGTAGCGAAAGTCCTTTAATTTTTTGTTTATTATTTATTAGGTAGAGATAAACAGAAATCGAGAGGAATGGGAGGATAGAGATAGAGAGACACAGAGATAGAGACACTTGCAGCCCTGCTTCACCACTCATAAAACTTTCCTCCCAGCAAGTTATGTCTTTTAAAATTCAACACGGTGCATCTTTTCTTTTCTTTTTTTTTCTTTTTTTGCCTCCAGGGTTATCACTGGAGTTTGGTGCCCCTGCCCCTGGAGGCTATTTTTCCCATTTTGTTGCCCTTGTTGTGGTTGTTATTGTTGTTATAGCTGTTGTTGGATAGAACAGAGAGAAATGGAGAGAGGAGGAGAAGACAGAGAAGGGAAGAGAAAGACAGACACCTGTAGACCTGCTTCACTGCCTGTGAAGCGACTCCCCTGCAGGTGGGGAGCCGGGGGCTTGAACCAGGATCTTTGTGCCAGTCCTTATGCTTTGCGCCATGTGTGCTTAACCCCGCTGCTCTACCGCCCGGCCCATCTTTCCTCTTCATTTGTATGATTTTATAAAACATGGATTCTGTGTAAAGTCTTAAATTATTTTTAGTGTGAGCGACTCTGGGTGAGAGATATTTTGTTATTCCTGCTATCTCCCCAGAGATCTTTGTTAATTATCTTGTGCGTGGCTAGTTTCTAGACCTCTAGCTGCCAAGACTGAAGGACCCAGAAGCAGGGTCAGCAGGCTTTTTCTGTAAAGGGCCAGGCAGTAACGACTCTAGGGTCCCTGTGTAACTATTCAGCTCTGCTATTATTGTCTCTGGCCACCACAGATGATATGTCAACAAGTAAGTAACATTTTATTTACAAAGCCGGGCCCTGGTTATCTCAGCCTTGGGCGATAGTCAGGTGATCCCTGCCCACCCAGGGCAAGAATCTGCTTGCTTCTCCTCGGGCGAGTGTTTCTAGTCCTATCTGCCCAGCCTAGTCAGCCATCACACCTCTCACCTTACAGAAACGGGTTGGCATCTGTTAACTTTGCTTTCTGCTTTATCATCTGTTACTTTTCTGTCTGCAAGCAGGAGAAGAGCTGAGCTGGAAGAGCACAGGACTTACGCTCAGGGCTCTGAGTATTGTTTTCAGTAGGGAGCTGAGCAGAGGCCTGTGTTTGCTTCATCCCCATTTTTGTTTTCTTCTTTGCTGCCAGGGTTTGCTTTTTATCCCCCAGGACACTGCTCAGCTCTGTCATATGCTGGTGCCAGAGGACTGAACCTGGGAGTTTGGGGCCTGAGGCAGGGGAGCGCCTTTGCATCACCATTATGCCCTCTCCCTCACCAGCTGGGGCTTGGCGCCACCCAATTCCACTGCACCCAGTGGACTTTTTTTTTTTTTTTACCATGCGCAAGGACCCAGGTTCAAACCCATAGCACCCACATTCAGGGGGACACGTCACAAGCAGTGAAGCAATGCTGCAGGTGTCTCTCCCTCCCTCTACTCCCCCCCCCACCAATTTCTCTCTGTCCTATCAAATAAAAAAAGAAAAGAAGGGAGCCAGGTGGTGGCACAGAGGGCTAAGCACACATGGCGTGAAGTGCAAGGGCTGGTGTAAGGATCCCCTTTTGAGCCCCCGGCTCCCCACCTGCACCTTCACAGGCGGTGAAGCAGGTCTGCAGGTGTCTGTCTTTCTCTCCCCCCTCTGTCTTCTCCTCCTCTCTCCATTTCTCTCTGTCCTATCCAACAACAAGGACAGCAATAACAACAATAATAACAACACTGATGACAACAAAGGTGACAAAAGGGGGAAAAATAAAAGATTGAAAAAAAGAAAAATGACAACTGGAGTGGTGGATTCATCATGCAGGCATCAAGCCCCAGCAACAGCCCTAGAGGTAAAAAAAAAAAAAAAAAAAAAAAACAGGGCCTGGGCAGTGCTGCACCCACTTAAGTGTACATATCACCATGCTCAAGGATCTGGGTTCAAGCCCCTGCTCCCCACCTACAGGGAGGACGCTGTGACAGTGGAAGGAAGAAAAGACATGTCTAGAGAGTCGGGCGGTAGCGCAGCGGGTTAAGCACAAGTGGCCAAAGCTCAAGGACCGGTGTAAGGATCCCAGTTCGAGTCCCCTGCTCCCCACCTGCAAGGGAGTCGCTTCACAGGTGGTGAAGCAGGTCTGCAGGTGTCTGTCTTTCTCTCCCCCTCTCTGTCTCCCCCTCCTCTCTCCATTTCTCTCTGTCCTATCTAACAAGGACATCAATTACAACAACAATAATAAACAAGGGCAACAAAAGGGAAAACACATAAATAAATATAAAAAAGAAAAGGCATGTCTGGTCTTTATTTGGGCTAGGAGGGTGCTATATCAGCTTCTCCCAGTATTAAGAAAATCAGTCATTTCTGAGGGTCCCAGGAGAATGGGGATAACTGTGAAAGATGGCGCTCGTACCAACGGCCAGCTGTCAAGATCTCAAAGATGCCACCATCTCCGAATAACACTGCAGGCTGACCTAGTTCGACACAGATTACAACACAGGCCTGGAATTTCATGTGGGAAGTGCCTTATCTCTCTGGTCTGTGGAAAATAACCGGAAGCTTGTGAACACAAGCAGAAGGAGCGGAGTAAGCCCAAGATGGCAGCTAGAGGGACGGAGACTTCTTACCTTTTCTTGCCAGGTGCTATGGTGAATGTTGCCTTTCAAGAGGCAACTTCTGTTCTGAAGAGACTCCCTAAACGGTGGCAGGAGTGGGAGGGAGTCCACTGAGGGGGATACTTCAGTGTTACTAGAGCTTTGTGGAGTGGGAACCCACCAGCTGAGCAGGGGCTCATGCTAAGCCAAGTCCATGTAGGATAAAGTCCTGCAGCTCTGAGTTCCAGGAATGAATATTTGTTTAGGCCTCTGAAGGTTTTGGTCTGTGCTAAAGGACTAACCTGATACTTCAAATATTGAGGAGAGGGCCAGCTGAACAGCTCAGTTGGGTAGTGTGCTGCTTTGTCGTGTGTGACCGAGGTCCGATCCTGGCCCTACAGCATGGAAGGAAGTTTCGGTGCTGTGGTCTCTGTCTCTGTCTCTCTATCTTTCTATCTCCCTGTCTGCATCTAAAGAAAAACAAAAGCAAGCAAACAAGAGTACTATGGATGGGGCCAGGTAGTGGCGCACCTGGTTGAACACACATTACAATGTGTAAGGACTCAGGTTCAAGCCCCCGGTCCCCACCTGCAGAGGGAAAGCTTCACAAGTGGCGAAGCAGGGCTGCAGGTGTCTCTCTGTCTCCCCCTCTCTATCTCCCCCTTCCTCTCAATTTTTGGCCATCTCTATCCAATAAGTAGATAAAGATAATAAAAAGATAAGAAAGAGTATTGCGGAGAAGTAGTGCTGCTATCACAGCTGGTGAGAATGGCAGTTGCTCCGGATTTTCGTATTCTTGTTCTTATATTTCTTGGTGAGCGCAGTGAGCAAGCTAAGTGTACACAGGTGTACATGGTGCTGAGTGTACATGGTGCTGGCTGTACATGGTGCTGAGTTTACATGGTGCTGAGTGTACATGGTGCTATGTGTACACAGGTGTACATGGTGCTGGCTGTACATGGTGCTGAGTGTACATGGTGCTATGTGTACACAGGTGTACATGGTGCTGACTGTACATGGTGCTGGCTGTACATGGTGCTGAGTGTACATGGTGTTAAGTGTACATGGTGCTGGCTGTACATGGTGCTGGCTGTACATGGTGCTGGCTGTACATGGTGCTGGCTGTACATGGTGCTGAGTGTACATGGTGCTGAGTGTACACAGGTGTACATGGTGCTGAGTGTACATGGTGCTAAGTGTACACAGGTATACATGGTGCTAAGTGTACATGGTGCTGAGTGACTGATAATGCTGGTGAAGGTACTTTTTGGTGTTATTTTTTGGATAATTTTTTTTATATATAAAGATTTTATTTATTAATGAGAAAGATAGGAGAGAGAGAAAGAACCAGACATTGCTCTGGTACATGTGCTGCCGGGGATTGAACTCAGGACCTCATGCTTGAGAGTCTAGTGCCTTAGCCACTGCGCCACCTCCCGGACCACGGATAATTCTTTTCTTAAGGTATTTTTTACTTATTTATTCAATAGTGAAACCAGAAGAAAGTTCTGACACTCCCTGTTAGGGTGAGTGGAGTTTGGTTGCTTTCTGCTAGGAATGAAATAAATCATGTTGTGGCCAGTGGCAATTTCCCTTTGTCTCTTTCTTTTTCTATTATTATTGTTGTTGTTGTTGTCATTCCAGAATATCACTCAGCTTTGGCTTTTGGCTCATGCAAGTCTGATAAGCTAGATGCTAAATAGTGTTGAGAGTGTGTGCGATCCATTTATTTTTAGGACTGATAATAGAATAATTTCTGATGTTCATTTGAAATCACATGTGCAATAGGGCCCTGGTTAATGCCTACTTTTGAAATTGAAATCGAACCTGATCAAAGAGTAAAGTATACAGTTTAAATAATGTCTGGGAGGTAGTGCAGTGGATAAACCATTGGCCTCTCCAGAATGAGGTCCTGAGTTCAGTCCCTGGCAGCGCACGTGCCAGAGTGATGTCTGGTTCTCTTCTTCTCTCTCTCCTCCTATCCCTCTTATTAATAGATTTATTAAAAAAAAGAAGAAGAAGAATAGAGCTAGGCATATAGTGGACCTCAGTTTTTATATGTTAACGATGGCAATGTGGTAGTGACAGTCACATTGTTAGGTCACAGAGGCTCCAGCTTGTGTAATAATGAACACAGATACTGATGATGGCGGTCGTCAATGATCCCATGATAAATAGCTTGACAGCACCCATGATAGGCTGGAATAGATCATAGGAGCCAGCAGTGTTTGGCTCTTTTGTTTATTATTTAGTTATCTATTTTATTTCCACCAGGATTAGCACTGGGGCTCAGTGTCTGCGTGGCAAAGCCATTACTCCCAGTGGCCTTCCCCCCTTCCTTGTTTATTTGATGAGAGAGAGAAAATGAGAGGGGAGGGGGAGATAGAAAGGGATAAAGAAAGACAGACACCTGGGGGCCAGGTAGTAGCGCAGTAGGTTAAGTGCACATGGTGTGAAGCACAAGGACCAGCGGAAGGTTCCTGGTTCAAGCCCCCGGACTCCCCACCTGCGGAAGGAGGGAGGGTCCTATCTTTCCTCCTCTCTGTCTTCCCTCCTCTCTTGATTTCGCTCTGTCCTATCCAACAACAATGACAGTAATAACAACAACAATAATCAACAAGGGCAACAAAAGGGAAAAAATAGCCTCCAGGAGCAGTGGATTCATAGTGCAGGCACCGAGCTCCAGCAATAAACTTGGAGGCAAAAAAAAAGAAGGAGAAGAAGAAGGAGAAAGAGAGACACCTGCCAACCTGCTTTACCATTTGTGAAGCTTCCTCCCTACAGGTGGGGAGCAGGTTCAAACCCTCGTCCTTACACATGGTAATGTGTGTGCTCGACCAGGTGCACCACCACCAACCCCCCAGTGTTTGGTTATTTAAGGAATTATGTCAGGGCCAGGTGGTGGCACACCTGACTGAATGCACAGATCACAATGCACTAAGGCCTGGGTTCAAGCCCCAGTCTGCACCTGCAGAGGGGAAGCTTCCAGAGTGATGAAAGCAGTGCTGTAGGTCTCTCTCGCTCTCTTTTCTTTTCTTTCTTCTCTTTTTTTAACCAGAACACTGTTCAGTTCTGGCTTATGGAGCTTCAGTGGTGAAGGGGATTGAACCTGGGACTTCAGAGCCTCAGACGGGGAAAGTCTCTTTGCATAACCATTATGCTATCTACCTTCACCCTCTCTCTAGCTCCCTTCCCCTCTCAATTTTTTCTCTGCCCTTATCCAAAATAGATAAATAAAATATTTTAAAAAGAATGATGACACTTGACACTTCTCATTCACCTGGTGAGTAAAATGGAGTGGAGGTTTGGAAGCAGGGTGCTCAGGAGGAGAGACACTGCACCGGGGTCAAGGAAGTGTGTCCTAAACAATACAGGGCCTCTGGCACCCTGACCAGCCCTGGGCACGATGATCTGAGTCCATTAGACTCAGATTCTCTCATTTACATAGAAGCTCCAGGGTGCTTTTATGAAACAGCCCTAATTACTCCAGTCCTTTCACTCTCGGAGAAATATAACCCAGATAGAAACCTGATCAGCTCTGTCTGAACTCAGATCACCTTTAATCCTTGAACACCCCACCCCAACCCTGCACTGGCCACACCTGCCAGGCTGCTCGTCAGCAGAAAGGTCCTAAACCCTCCGGTCGATATACATGAACTTCAGCAGGTTACGGTACCATCCCTGGGCCAACAGGCACACTCAGCAAACAGAGGTTTGGGTCAACAGGTGGTAAACTATTTTGACTAGCTGGCCTAGAATATATATATTGTATAAAGAGACAAATAGAGGGGCCCGGGCAGTATCGCACTGGGTTAAGCACACATAATGGAAGTGCAAGGACCCGTGTAACGATCCTGGTTCCAGC
Source organism: Erinaceus europaeus (assembly GCF_950295315.1). Classification (NCBI taxonomy): domain Eukaryota; kingdom Metazoa; phylum Chordata; class Mammalia; order Eulipotyphla; family Erinaceidae; genus Erinaceus; species Erinaceus europaeus. Next base: position 66,990,773 of record NC_080167.1, on the reverse strand, counting down.
CTCCGGCTCCCCACCTGCAGGGGGGCATCGCTTCACAGATGGTGAAGCAGGTCTGCAGGTGTCTGTCTTTCTCTGCCCCTCTCTGTCTTCCCCTCCTCTCTCCATTTCTCTCTGTCCTATCCGACGACGACAACATCAATAACAACAATAACTATAGCAATAAAACAAGGGCAACAAAAGGGAATAAATAAATATTTAAAAAATAATATATATATTGAAATGGTGCTCAGGACATAAGAAAATAAGCACATTTTAAAATTATGAATACTGGGGGAATATTATACAAAAGAAAATGCACCCAAGTTATTAGATCAACGTGGAATCGCTTGCATACAGAATTCATTTCATAAGGAAAGCCCTAAGCACTGGTAGTGCGACTATCTGGAGAATGGGGAAGGGTGGGGGCCTGTGCAGTGAGATCAGGTGAGAGAGAGAAGCCAAGATAAGGTTAACAAGGGAGGGGGCAGGGGCCGGGCGGTAGTGCAGCAGGTTAAGCGCACATGGCGTAAAGCTAAAGGACCACTAGCTAAAGGATTCCAGTTTGAGCCCCCGGCTCTCCCACCTGCAGGAGGGTCGCTTCACAGGCGGTGAAGCAGGTCTGCAGGTGTCTGTCTTTCTCTCCCCCTCTCTGTCTTCCCCTCCTCTCTCCATTTCTCTCTGTCCTATCCAGCAACGATGATAACAACGATAAACAACAAGGGCAACAAAGGGAAACAAAACAAAACCAAACAGCCTCCAGGAGCAGTGGATTCACAGTGCAGGCACCGAGCCCCAGTGATAACCCTGGAGGCAAAAAAAGGGGGGGAGGCTAGGCAGTGGGGCACCCGGTTGAGCCAATACATCACCATGTGCGACGACCCAGGTTCAAGCCTCCAGTCCCCACCTGCAGGGGAGAAGCCTTGTAAGCAGTGAAGCAGGTCTACAGGTTTTTCTCTCCCCCCTCCTTCCTCCTCAATTTATCTCTGTCTTTATCCAATAAATAAAAAAATAATAAAGTTAGAAATAAGTAGATATACAAAAATAAAAAAACCTTAGCCTAAGAAGTTAAAGATGGTTTTTATTCTTTTTTTTTGTATTTATTCCCTTTTGTTGCCCTTGTTGTTCTATTGTTGTAGTTATTATTGTTGTTGTTGAGGTCATCATTGTTGGATAGGACAGAGAGAAATGGAGAGAGGAGGGGAAGACAGAGAGGGGGAGAGAAAGATAGACACCTGCAGACCTGCTTCACCGCCTGTGAAGCGACTCCCCTGCAGGTGGGGAGCCGGGGGCTCGAACCATGATCCTGAGCCTGTCCTTGAGCTTTGTGCCAACCCGCTTAACCCGCTGCGCCACCGCCCGACTCCCTATTCTTTTTTTTCATTTATTAGTGAGTTAATATTGACTTACAAAATTTGTAAGATAACAGGTTATAATTCCATACAGCTCCCACCAGTAGAGTTCTGTGTCCCCGTCCCCCTCCATTGGAAACTGCTTTAGTTCTCCCAGAGTCACCGTCAGACCTTCCTTCCTCCCCCTACTACTACTTCTGGATGTCTTTCCTTTTTTCCTCTTCTCTCTCAGATAAGCAAAACCGTGCCTGACTTGCTTTGGTGTTTCCCAGTGGTTTTTATTTTTCAAGGACAACAGGAGTAGGGGCTAGAAGGGCTTAAATGACTTAAAAACCTTGTTGAGCAGCCAGTAAACACCTCAGTTGACTCAGATTAAACACTTGACCATAGTTTTAACAATCAGTTTGAGTGCTTAAATAAGTCAAACAAGAATAAAATGACTCACACTCAGAAAAGGCCTCATTCTAATCTGTGTCCAGTGCAGCCCATAGGGGGCTCCACAGGGCCTGCGTTGCTTCTCAGCTGTGCTTAGACCAGTTTAAGTTCTGTTGACCTTTGGGTTTTGATTGGATTGTTGACCATTGTTGCCCTTCAAGGCCTGGGAATGTGATCAAAACAGAGATCTCAAGAAACCAAGGGAAAGTGGATCAGGGAGTCAGTGTGAAGTCATTGGAAAGAAATTTCTGGATTGATGAGTAATTATGCATCTTTCTGGAGACAATAGTAGCGAAAGTCCTTTAATTTTTTGTTTATTATTTATTAGGTAGAGATAAACAGAAATCGAGAGGAATGGGAGGATAGAGATAGAGAGACACAGAGATAGAGACACTTGCAGCCCTGCTTCACCACTCATAAAACTTTCCTCCCAGCAAGTTATGTCTTTTAAAATTCAACACGGTGCATCTTTTCTTTTCTTTTTTTTTCTTTTTTTGCCTCCAGGGTTATCACTGGAGTTTGGTGCCCCTGCCCCTGGAGGCTATTTTTCCCATTTTGTTGCCCTTGTTGTGGTTGTTATTGTTGTTATAGCTGTTGTTGGATAGAACAGAGAGAAATGGAGAGAGGAGGAGAAGACAGAGAAGGGAAGAGAAAGACAGACACCTGTAGACCTGCTTCACTGCCTGTGAAGCGACTCCCCTGCAGGTGGGGAGCCGGGGGCTTGAACCAGGATCTTTGTGCCAGTCCTTATGCTTTGCGCCATGTGTGCTTAACCCCGCTGCTCTACCGCCCGGCCCATCTTTCCTCTTCATTTGTATGATTTTATAAAACATGGATTCTGTGTAAAGTCTTAAATTATTTTTAGTGTGAGCGACTCTGGGTGAGAGATATTTTGTTATTCCTGCTATCTCCCCAGAGATCTTTGTTAATTATCTTGTGCGTGGCTAGTTTCTAGACCTCTAGCTGCCAAGACTGAAGGACCCAGAAGCAGGGTCAGCAGGCTTTTTCTGTAAAGGGCCAGGCAGTAACGACTCTAGGGTCCCTGTGTAACTATTCAGCTCTGCTATTATTGTCTCTGGCCACCACAGATGATATGTCAACAAGTAAGTAACATTTTATTTACAAAGCCGGGCCCTGGTTATCTCAGCCTTGGGCGATAGTCAGGTGATCCCTGCCCACCCAGGGCAAGAATCTGCTTGCTTCTCCTCGGGCGAGTGTTTCTAGTCCTATCTGCCCAGCCTAGTCAGCCATCACACCTCTCACCTTACAGAAACGGGTTGGCATCTGTTAACTTTGCTTTCTGCTTTATCATCTGTTACTTTTCTGTCTGCAAGCAGGAGAAGAGCTGAGCTGGAAGAGCACAGGACTTACGCTCAGGGCTCTGAGTATTGTTTTCAGTAGGGAGCTGAGCAGAGGCCTGTGTTTGCTTCATCCCCATTTTTGTTTTCTTCTTTGCTGCCAGGGTTTGCTTTTTATCCCCCAGGACACTGCTCAGCTCTGTCATATGCTGGTGCCAGAGGACTGAACCTGGGAGTTTGGGGCCTGAGGCAGGGGAGCGCCTTTGCATCACCATTATGCCCTCTCCCTCACCAGCTGGGGCTTGGCGCCACCCAATTCCACTGCACCCAGTGGACTTTTTTTTTTTTTTTACCATGCGCAAGGACCCAGGTTCAAACCCATAGCACCCACATTCAGGGGGACACGTCACAAGCAGTGAAGCAATGCTGCAGGTGTCTCTCCCTCCCTCTACTCCCCCCCCCCACCAATTTCTCTCTGTCCTATCAAATAAAAAAAGAAAAGAAGGGAGCCAGGTGGTGGCACAGAGGGCTAAGCACACATGGCGTGAAGTGCAAGGGCTGGTGTAAGGATCCCCTTTTGAGCCCCCGGCTCCCCACCTGCACCTTCACAGGCGGTGAAGCAGGTCTGCAGGTGTCTGTCTTTCTCTCCCCCCTCTGTCTTCTCCTCCTCTCTCCATTTCTCTCTGTCCTATCCAACAACAAGGACAGCAATAACAACAATAATAACAACACTGATGACAACAAAGGTGACAAAAGGGGGAAAAATAAAAGATTGAAAAAAAGAAAAATGACAACTGGAGTGGTGGATTCATCATGCAGGCATCAAGCCCCAGCAACAGCCCTAGAGGTAAAAAAAAAAAAAAAAAAAAAAAACAGGGCCTGGGCAGTGCTGCACCCACTTAAGTGTACATATCACCATGCTCAAGGATCTGGGTTCAAGCCCCTGCTCCCCACCTACAGGGAGGACGCTGTGACAGTGGAAGGAAGAAAAGACATGTCTAGAGAGTCGGGCGGTAGCGCAGCGGGTTAAGCACAAGTGGCCAAAGCTCAAGGACCGGTGTAAGGATCCCAGTTCGAGTCCCCTGCTCCCCACCTGCAAGGGAGTCGCTTCACAGGTGGTGAAGCAGGTCTGCAGGTGTCTGTCTTTCTCTCCCCCTCTCTGTCTCCCCCTCCTCTCTCCATTTCTCTCTGTCCTATCTAACAAGGACATCAATTACAACAACAATAATAAACAAGGGCAACAAAAGGGAAAACACATAAATAAATATAAAAAAGAAAAGGCATGTCTGGTCTTTATTTGGGCTAGGAGGGTGCTATATCAGCTTCTCCCAGTATTAAGAAAATCAGTCATTTCTGAGGGTCCCAGGAGAATGGGGATAACTGTGAAAGATGGCGCTCGTACCAACGGCCAGCTGTCAAGATCTCAAAGATGCCACCATCTCCGAATAACACTGCAGGCTGACCTAGTTCGACACAGATTACAACACAGGCCTGGAATTTCATGTGGGAAGTGCCTTATCTCTCTGGTCTGTGGAAAATAACCGGAAGCTTGTGAACACAAGCAGAAGGAGCGGAGTAAGCCCAAGATGGCAGCTAGAGGGACGGAGACTTCTTACCTTTTCTTGCCAGGTGCTATGGTGAATGTTGCCTTTCAAGAGGCAACTTCTGTTCTGAAGAGACTCCCTAAACGGTGGCAGGAGTGGGAGGGAGTCCACTGAGGGGGATACTTCAGTGTTACTAGAGCTTTGTGGAGTGGGAACCCACCAGCTGAGCAGGGGCTCATGCTAAGCCAAGTCCATGTAGGATAAAGTCCTGCAGCTCTGAGTTCCAGGAATGAATATTTGTTTAGGCCTCTGAAGGTTTTGGTCTGTGCTAAAGGACTAACCTGATACTTCAAATATTGAGGAGAGGGCCAGCTGAACAGCTCAGTTGGGTAGTGTGCTGCTTTGTCGTGTGTGACCGAGGTCCGATCCTGGCCCTACAGCATGGAAGGAAGTTTCGGTGCTGTGGTCTCTGTCTCTGTCTCTCTATCTTTCTATCTCCCTGTCTGCATCTAAAGAAAAACAAAAGCAAGCAAACAAGAGTACTATGGATGGGGCCAGGTAGTGGCGCACCTGGTTGAACACACATTACAATGTGTAAGGACTCAGGTTCAAGCCCCCGGTCCCCACCTGCAGAGGGAAAGCTTCACAAGTGGCGAAGCAGGGCTGCAGGTGTCTCTCTGTCTCCCCCTCTCTATCTCCCCCTTCCTCTCAATTTTTGGCCATCTCTATCCAATAAGTAGATAAAGATAATAAAAAGATAAGAAAGAGTATTGCGGAGAAGTAGTGCTGCTATCACAGCTGGTGAGAATGGCAGTTGCTCCGGATTTTCGTATTCTTGTTCTTATATTTCTTGGTGAGCGCAGTGAGCAAGCTAAGTGTACACAGGTGTACATGGTGCTGAGTGTACATGGTGCTGGCTGTACATGGTGCTGAGTTTACATGGTGCTGAGTGTACATGGTGCTATGTGTACACAGGTGTACATGGTGCTGGCTGTACATGGTGCTGAGTGTACATGGTGCTATGTGTACACAGGTGTACATGGTGCTGACTGTACATGGTGCTGGCTGTACATGGTGCTGAGTGTACATGGTGTTAAGTGTACATGGTGCTGGCTGTACATGGTGCTGGCTGTACATGGTGCTGGCTGTACATGGTGCTGGCTGTACATGGTGCTGAGTGTACATGGTGCTGAGTGTACACAGGTGTACATGGTGCTGAGTGTACATGGTGCTAAGTGTACACAGGTATACATGGTGCTAAGTGTACATGGTGCTGAGTGACTGATAATGCTGGTGAAGGTACTTTTTGGTGTTATTTTTTGGATAATTTTTTTTATATATAAAGATTTTATTTATTAATGAGAAAGATAGGAGAGAGAGAAAGAACCAGACATTGCTCTGGTACATGTGCTGCCGGGGATTGAACTCAGGACCTCATGCTTGAGAGTCTAGTGCCTTAGCCACTGCGCCACCTCCCGGACCACGGATAATTCTTTTCTTAAGGTATTTTTTACTTATTTATTCAATAGTGAAACCAGAAGAAAGTTCTGACACTCCCTGTTAGGGTGAGTGGAGTTTGGTTGCTTTCTGCTAGGAATGAAATAAATCATGTTGTGGCCAGTGGCAATTTCCCTTTGTCTCTTTCTTTTTCTATTATTATTGTTGTTGTTGTTGTCATTCCAGAATATCACTCAGCTTTGGCTTTTGGCTCATGCAAGTCTGATAAGCTAGATGCTAAATAGTGTTGAGAGTGTGTGCGATCCATTTATTTTTAGGACTGATAATAGAATAATTTCTGATGTTCATTTGAAATCACATGTGCAATAGGGCCCTGGTTAATGCCTACTTTTGAAATTGAAATCGAACCTGATCAAAGAGTAAAGTATACAGTTTAAATAATGTCTGGGAGGTAGTGCAGTGGATAAACCATTGGCCTCTCCAGAATGAGGTCCTGAGTTCAGTCCCTGGCAGCGCACGTGCCAGAGTGATGTCTGGTTCTCTTCTTCTCTCTCTCCTCCTATCCCTCTTATTAATAGATTTATTAAAAAAAAGAAGAAGAAGAATAGAGCTAGGCATATAGTGGACCTCAGTTTTTATATGTTAACGATGGCAATGTGGTAGTGACAGTCACATTGTTAGGTCACAGAGGCTCCAGCTTGTGTAATAATGAACACAGATACTGATGATGGCGGTCGTCAATGATCCCATGATAAATAGCTTGACAGCACCCATGATAGGCTGGAATAGATCATAGGAGCCAGCAGTGTTTGGCTCTTTTGTTTATTATTTAGTTATCTATTTTATTTCCACCAGGATTAGCACTGGGGCTCAGTGTCTGCGTGGCAAAGCCATTACTCCCAGTGGCCTTCCCCCCTTCCTTGTTTATTTGATGAGAGAGAGAAAATGAGAGGGGAGGGGGAGATAGAAAGGGATAAAGAAAGACAGACACCTGGGGGCCAGGTAGTAGCGCAGTAGGTTAAGTGCACATGGTGTGAAGCACAAGGACCAGCGGAAGGTTCCTGGTTCAAGCCCCCGGACTCCCCACCTGCGGAAGGAGGGAGGGTCCTATCTTTCCTCCTCTCTGTCTTCCCTCCTCTCTTGATTTCGCTCTGTCCTATCCAACAACAATGACAGTAATAACAACAACAATAATCAACAAGGGCAACAAAAGGGAAAAAATAGCCTCCAGGAGCAGTGGATTCATAGTGCAGGCACCGAGCTCCAGCAATAAACTTGGAGGCAAAAAAAAAGAAGGAGAAGAAGAAGGAGAAAGAGAGACACCTGCCAACCTGCTTTACCATTTGTGAAGCTTCCTCCCTACAGGTGGGGAGCAGGTTCAAACCCTCGTCCTTACACATGGTAATGTGTGTGCTCGACCAGGTGCACCACCACCAACCCCCCAGTGTTTGGTTATTTAAGGAATTATGTCAGGGCCAGGTGGTGGCACACCTGACTGAATGCACAGATCACAATGCACTAAGGCCTGGGTTCAAGCCCCAGTCTGCACCTGCAGAGGGGAAGCTTCCAGAGTGATGAAAGCAGTGCTGTAGGTCTCTCTCGCTCTCTTTTCTTTTCTTTCTTCTCTTTTTTTAACCAGAACACTGTTCAGTTCTGGCTTATGGAGCTTCAGTGGTGAAGGGGATTGAACCTGGGACTTCAGAGCCTCAGACGGGGAAAGTCTCTTTGCATAACCATTATGCTATCTACCTTCACCCTCTCTCTAGCTCCCTTCCCCTCTCAATTTTTTCTCTGCCCTTATCCAAAATAGATAAATAAAATATTTTAAAAAGAATGATGACACTTGACACTTCTCATTCACCTGGTGAGTAAAATGGAGTGGAGGTTTGGAAGCAGGGTGCTCAGGAGGAGAGACACTGCACCGGGGTCAAGGAAGTGTGTCCTAAACAATACAGGGCCTCTGGCACCCTGACCAGCCCTGGGCACGATGATCTGAGTCCATTAGACTCAGATTCTCTCATTTACATAGAAGCTCCAGGGTGCTTTTATGAAACAGCCCTAATTACTCCAGTCCTTTCACTCTCGGAGAAATATAACCCAGATAGAAACCTGATCAGCTCTGTCTGAACTCAGATCACCTTTAATCCTTGAACACCCCACCCCAACCCTGCACTGGCCACACCTGCCAGGCTGCTCGTCAGCAGAAAGGTCCTAAACCCTCCGGTCGATATACATGAACTTCAGCAGGTTACGGTACCATCCCTGGGCCAACAGGCACACTCAGCAAACAGAGGTTTGGGTCAACAGGTGGTAAACTATTTTGACTAGCTGGCCTAGAATATATATATTGTATAAAGAGACAAATAGAGGGGCCCGGGCAGTATCGCACTGGGTTAAGCACACATAATGGAAGTGCAAGGACCCGTGTAACGATCCTGGTTCCAGCCTCCGGCTCCCCACCTGCAGGGGGGCATCGCTTCACAGATGGTGAAGCAGGTCTGCAGGTGTCTGTCTTTCTCTGCCCCTCTCTGTCTTCCCCTCCTCTCTCCATTTCTCTCTGTCCTATCCGACGACGACAACATCAATAACAACAATAACTATAGCAATAAAACAAGGGCAACAAAAGGGAATAAATAAATATTTAAAAAATAATATATATATTGAAATGGTGCTCAGGACATAAGAAAATAAGCACATTTTAAAATTATGAATACTGGGGGAATATTATACAAAAGAAAATGCACCCAAGTTATTAGATCAACGTGGAATCGCTTGCATACAGAATTCATTTCATAAGGAAAGCCCTAAGCACTGGTAGTGCGACTATCTGGAGAATGGGGAAGGGTGGGGGCCTGTGCAGTGAGATCAGGTGAGAGAGAGAAGCCAAGATAAGGTTAACAAGGGAGGGGGCAGGGGCCGGGCGGTAGTGCAGCAGGTTAAGCGCACATGGCGTAAAGCTAAAGGACCACTAGCTAAAGGATTCCAGTTTGAGCCCCCGGCTCTCCCACCTGCAGGAGGGTCGCTTCACAGGCGGTGAAGCAGGTCTGCAGGTGTCTGTCTTTCTCTCCCCCTCTCTGTCTTCCCCTCCTCTCTCCATTTCTCTCTGTCCTATCCAGCAACGATGATAACAACGATAAACAACAAGGGCAACAAAGGGAAACAAAACAAAACCAAACAGCCTCCAGGAGCAGTGGATTCACAGTGCAGGCACCGAGCCCCAGTGATAACCCTGGAGGCAAAAAAAGGGGGGGAGGCTAGGCAGTGGGGCACCCGGTTGAGCCAATACATCACCATGTGCGACGACCCAGGTTCAAGCCTCCAGTCCCCACCTGCAGGGGAGAAGCCTTGTAAGCAGTGAAGCAGGTCTACAGGTTTTTCTCTCCCCCCTCCTTCCTCCTCAATTTATCTCTGTCTTTATCCAATAAATAAAAAAATAATAAAGTTAGAAATAAGTAGATATACAAAAATAAAAAAACCTTAGCCTAAGAAGTTAAAGATGGTTTTTATTCTTTTTTTTTGTATTTATTCCCTTTTGTTGCCCTTGTTGTTCTATTGTTGTAGTTATTATTGTTGTTGTTGAGGTCATCATTGTTGGATAGGACAGAGAGAAATGGAGAGAGGAGGGGAAGACAGAGAGGGGGAGAGAAAGATAGACACCTGCAGACCTGCTTCACCGCCTGTGAAGCGACTCCCCTGCAGGTGGGGAGCCGGGGGCTCGAACCATGATCCTGAGCCTGTCCTTGAGCTTTGTGCCAACCCGCTTAACCCGCTGCGCCACCGCCCGACTCCCTATTCTTTTTTTTCATTTATTAGTGAGTTAATATTGACTTACAAAATTTGTAAGATAACAGGTTATAATTCCATACAGCTCCCACCAGTAGAGTTCTGTGTCCCCGTCCCCCTCCATTGGAAACTGCTTTAGTTCTCCCAGAGTCACCGTCAGACCTTCCTTCCTCCCCCTACTACTACTTCTGGATGTCTTTCCTTTTTTCCTCTTCTCTCTCAGATAAGCAAAACCGTGCCTGACTTGCTTTGGTGTTTCCCAGTGGTTTTTATTTTTCAAGGACAACAGGAGTAGGGGCTAGAAGGGCTTAAATGACTTAAAAACCTTGTTGAGCAGCCAGTAAACACCTCAGTTGACTCAGATTAAACACTTGACCATAGTTTTAACAATCAGTTTGAGTGCTTAAATAAGTCAAACAAGAATAAAATGACTCACACTCAGAAAAGGCCTCATTCTAATCTGTGTCCAGTGCAGCCCATAGGGGGCTCCACAGGGCCTGCGTTGCTTCTCAGCTGTGCTTAGACCAGTTTAAGTTCTGTTGACCTTTGGGTTTTGATTGGATTGTTGACCATTGTTGCCCTTCAAGGCCTGGGAATGTGATCAAAACAGAGATCTCAAGAAACCAAGGGAAAGTGGATCAGGGAGTCAGTGTGAAGTCATTGGAAAGAAATTTCTGGATTGATGAGTAATTATGCATCTTTCTGGAGACAATAGTAGCGAAAGTCCTTTAATTTTTTGTTTATTATTTATTAGGTAGAGATAAACAGAAATCGAGAGGAATGGGAGGATAGAGATAGAGAGACACAGAGATAGAGACACTTGCAGCCCTGCTTCACCACTCATAAAACTTTCCTCCCAGCAAGTTATGTCTTTTAAAATTCAACACAGTGCATCTTTTCTTTTCTTTTTTTTTCTTTTTTTGCCTCCAGGGTTATCACTGGAGTTTGGTGCCCCTGCCCCTGGAGGCTATTTTTCCCATTTTGTTGCCCTTGTTGTGGTTGTTATTGTTGTTATAGCTGTTGTTGGATAGAACAGAGAGAAATGGAGAGAGGAGGAGAAGACAGAGAAGGGAAGAGAAAGACAGACACCTGTAGACCTGCTTCACTGCCTGTGAAGCGACTCCCCTGCAGGTGGGGACCCGGGGGCTTGAACCAGGATCTTTGTGCCAGTCCTTATGCTTTGCGCCATGTGTGCTTAACCCCGCTGCTCTACCGCCCGGCCCATCTTTCCTCTTCATTTGTATGATTTTATAAAACATGGATTCTGTGTAAAGTCTTAAATTATTTTTAGTGTGAGCGACTCTGGGTGAGAGATATTTTGTTATTCCTGCTATCTCCCCAGAGATCTTTGTTAATTATCTTGTGCGTGGCTAGTTTCTAGACCTCTAGCTGCCAAGACTGAAGGACCCAGAAGCAGGGTCAGCAGGCTTTTTCTGTAAAGGGCCAGGCAGTAACGACTCTAGGGTCCCTGTGTAACTATTCAGCTCTGCTATTATTGTCTCTGGCCACCACAGATGATATGTCAACAAGTAAGTAACATTTTATTTACAAAGCCGGGCCCTGGTTATCTCAGCCTTGGGCGATAGTCAGGTGATCCCTGCCCACCCAGGGCAAGAATCTGCTTGCTTCTCCTCGGGCGAGTGTTTCTAGTCCTATCTGCCCAGCCTAGTCAGCCATCACACCTCTCACCTTACAGAAACGGGTTGGCATCTGTTAACTTTGCTTTCTGCTTTATCATCTGTTACTTTTCTGTCTGCAAGCAGGAGAAGAGCTGAGCTGGAAGAGCACAGGACTTACGCTCAGGGCTCTGAGTATTGTTTTCAGTAGGGAGCTGAGCAGAGGCCTGTGTTTGCTTCATCCCCATTTTTGTTTTCTTCTTTGCTGCCAGGGTTTGCTTTTTATCCCCCAGGACACTGCTCAGCTCTGTCATATGCTGGTGCCAGAGGACTGAACCTGGGAGTTTGGGGCCTGAGGCAGGGGAGCGCCTTTGCATCACCATTATGCCCTCTCCCTCACCAGCTGGGGCTTGGCGCCACCCAATTCCACTGCACCCAGTGGACTTTTTTTTTTTTTTTACCATGCGCAAGGACCCAGGTTCAAACCCATAGCACCCACATTCAGGGGGACACGTCACAAGCAGTGAAGCAATGCTGCAGGTGTCTCTCCCTCCCTCTACTCCCCCCCCCCACCAATTTCTCTCTGTCCTATCAAATAAAAAAAGAAAAGAAGGGAGCCAGGTGGTGGCACAGAGGGCTAAGCACACATGGCGTGAAGTGCAAGGGCTGGTGTAAGGATCCCCTTTTGAGCCCCCGGCTCCCCACCTGCACCTTCACAGGCGGTGAAGCAGGTCTGCAGGTGTCTGTCTTTCTCTCCCCCCTCTGTCTTCTCCTCCTCTCTCCATTTCTCTCTGTCCTATCCAACAACAAGGACAGCAATAACAACAATAATAACAACACTGATGACAACAAAGGTGACAAAAGGGGGAAAAATAAAAGATTGAAAAAAAGAAAAATGACAACTGGAGTGGTGGATTCATCATGCAGGCATCAAGCCCCAGCAACAGCCCTAGAGGTAAAAAAAAAAAAAAAAAAAAAAAACAGGGCCTGGGCAGTGCTGCACCCACTTAAGTGTACATATCACCATGCTCAAGGATCTGGGTTCAAGCCCCTGCTCCCCACCTACAGGGAGGACGCTGTGACAGTGGAAGGAAGAAAAGACATGTCTAGAGAGTCGGGCGGTAGCGCAGCGGGTTAAGCACAAGTGGCCAAAGCTCAAGGACCGGTGTAAGGATCCCAGTTCGAGTCCCCTGCTCCCCACCTGCAAGGGAGTCGCTTCACAGGTGGTGAAGCAGGTCTGCAGGTGTCTGTCTTTCTCTCCCCCTCTCTGTCTCCCCCTCCTCTCTCCATTTCTCTCTGTCCTATCTAACAAGGACATCAATTACAACAACAATAATAAACAAGGGCAACAAAAGGGAAAACACATAAATAAATATAAAAAAGAAAAGGCATGTCTGGTCTTTATTTGGGCTAGGAGGGTGCTATATCAGCTTCTCCCAGTATTAAGAAAATCAGTCATTTCTGAGGGTCCCAGGAGAATGGGGATAACTGTGAAAGATGGCGCTCGTACCAACGGCCAGCTGTCAAGATCTCAAAGATGCCACCATCTCCGAATAACACTGCAGGCTGACCTAGTTCGACACAGATTACAACACAGGCCTGGAATTTCATGTGGGAAGTGCCTTATCTCTCTGGTCTGTGGAAAATAACCGGAAGCTTGTGAACACAAGCAGAAGGAGCGGAGTAAGCCCAAGATGGCAGCTAGAGGGACGGAGACTTCTTACCTTTTCTTGCCAGGTGCTATGGTGAATGTTGCCTTTCAAGAGGCAACTTCTGTTCTGAAGAGACTCCCTAAACGGTGGCAGGAGTGGGAGGGAGTCCACTGAGGGGGATACTTCAGTGTTACTAGAGCTTTGTGGAGTGGGAACCCACCAGCTGAGCAGGGGCTCATGCTAAGCCAAGTCCATGTAGGATAAAGTCCTGCAGCTCTGAGTTCCAGGAATGAATATTTGTTTAGGCCTCTGAAGGTTTTGGTCTGTGCTAAAGGACTAACCTGATACTTCAAATATTGAGGAGAGGGCCAGCTGAACAGCTCAGTTGGGTAGTGTGCTGCTTTGTCGTGTGTGACCGAGGTCCGATCCTGGCCCTACAGCATGGAAGGAAGTTTCGGTGCTGTGGTCTCTGTCTCTGTCTCTCTATCTTTCTATCTCCCTGTCTGCATCTAAAGAAAAACAAAAGCAAGCAAACAAGAGTACTATGGATGGGGCCAGGTAGTGGCGCACCTGGTTGAACACACATTACAATGTGTAAGGACTCAGGTTCAAGCCCCCGGTCCCCACCTGCAGAGGGAAAGCTTCACAAGTGGCGAAGCAGGGCTGCAGGTGTCTCTCTGTCTCCCCCTCTCTATCTCCCCCTTCCTCTCAATTTTTGGCCATCTCTATCCAATAAGTAGATAAAGATAATAAAAAGATAAGAAAGAGTATTGCGGAGAAGTAGTGCTGCTATCACAGCTGGTGAGAATGGCAGTTGCTCCGGATTTTCGTATTCTTGTTCTTATATTTCTTGGTGAGCGCAGTGAGCAAGCTAAGTGTACACAGGTGTACATGGTGCTGAGTGTACATGGTGCTGGCTGTACATGGTGCTGAGTTTACATGGTGCTGAGTGTACATGGTGCTATGTGTACACAGGTGTACATGGTGCTGGCTGTACATGGTGCTGAGTGTACATGGTGCTATGTGTACACAGGTGTACATGGTGCTGACTGTACATGGTGCTGGCTGTACATGGTGCTGAGTGTACATGGTGTTAAGTGTACATGGTGCTGGCTGTACATGGTGCTGGCTGTACATGGTGCTGGCTGTACATGGTGCTGGCTGTACATGGTGCTGAGTGTACATGGTGCTGAGTGTACACAGGTGTACATGGTGCTGAGTGTACATGGTGCTAAGTGTACACAGGTATACATGGTGCTAAGTGTACATGGTGCTGAGTGACTGATAATGCTGGTGAAGGTACTTTTTGGTGTTATTTTTTGGATAATTTTTTTTATATATAAAGATTTTATTTATTAATGAGAAAGATAGGAGAGAGAGAAAGAACCAGACATTGCTCTGGTACATGTGCTGCCGGGGATTGAACTCAGGACCTCATGCTTGAGAGTCTAGTGCCTTAGCCACTGCGCCACCTCCCGGACCACGGATAATTCTTTTCTTAAGGTATTTTTTACTTATTTATTCAATAGTGAAACCAGAAGAAAGTTCTGACACTCCCTGTTAGGGTGAGTGGAGTTTGGTTGCTTTCTGCTAGGAATGAAATAAATCATGTTGTGGCCAGTGGCAATTTCCCTTTGTCTCTTTCTTTTTCTATTATTATTGTTGTTGTTGTTGTCATTCCAGAATATCACTCAGCTTTGGCTTTTGGCTCATGCAAGTCTGATAAGCTAGATGCTAAATAGTGTTGAGAGTGTGTGCGATCCATTTATTTTTAGGACTGATAATAGAATAATTTCTGATGTTCATTTGAAATCACATGTGCAATAGGGCCCTGGTTAATGCCTACTTTTGAAATTGAAATCGAACCTGATCAAAGAGTAAAGTATACAGTTTAAATAATGTCTGGGAGGTAGTGCAGTGGATAAACCATTGGCCTCTCCAGAATGAGGTCCTGAGTTCAGTCCCTGGCAGCGCACGTGCCAGAGTGATGTCTGGTTCTCTTCTTCTCTCTCTCCTCCTATCCCTCTTATTAATAGATTTATTAAAAAAAAGAAGAAGAAGAATAGAGCTAGGCATATAGTGGACCTCAGTTTTTATATGTTAACGATGGCAATGTGGTAGTGACAGTCACATTGTTAGGTCACAGAGGCTCCAGCTTGTGTAATAATGAACACAGATACTGATGATGGCGGTCGTCAATGATCCCATGATAAATAGCTTGACAGCACCCATGATAGGCTGGAATAGATCATAGGAGCCAGCAGTGTTTGGCTCTTTTGTTTATTATTTAGTTATCTATTTTATTTCCACCAGGATTAGCACTGGGGCTCAGTGTCTGCGTGGCAAAGCCATTACTCCCAGTGGCCTTCCCCCCTTCCTTGTTTATTTGATGAGAGAGAGAAAATGAGAGGGGAGGGGGAGATAGAAAGGGATAAAGAAAGACAGACACCTGGGGGCCAGGTAGTAGCGCAGTAGGTTAAGTGCACATGGTGTGAAGCACAAGGACCAGCGGAAGGTTCCTGGTTCAAGCCCCCGGACTCCCCACCTGCGGAAGGAGGGAGGGTCCTATCTTTCCTCCTCTCTGTCTTCCCTCCTCTCTTGATTTCGCTCTGTCCTATCCAACAACAATGACAGTAATAACAACAACAATAATCAACAAGGGCAACAAAAGGGAAAAAATAGCCTCCAGGAGCAGTGGATTCATAGTGCAGGCACCGAGCTCCAGCAATAAACTTGGAGGCAAAAAAAAAGAAGGAGAAGAAGAAGGAGAAAGAGAGACACCTGCCAACCTGCTTTACCATTTGTGAAGCTTCCTCCCTACAGGTGGGGAGCAGGTTCAAACCCTCGTCCTTACACATGGTAATGTGTGTGCTCGACCAGGTGCACCACCACCAACCCCCCAGTGTTTGGTTATTTAAGGAATTATGTCAGGGCCAGGTGGTGGCACACCTGACTGAATGCACAGATCACAATGCACTAAGGCCTGGGTTCAAGCCCCAGTCTGCACCTGCAGAGGGGAAGCTTCCAGAGTGATGAAAGCAGTGCTGTAGGTCTCTCTCGCTCTCTTTTCTTTTCTTTCTTCTCTTTTTTTAACCAGAACACTGTTCAGTTCTGGCTTATGGAGCTTCAGTGGTGAAGGGGATTGAACCTGGGACTTCAGAGCCTCAGACGGGGAAAGTCTCTTTGCATAACCATTATGCTATCTACCTTCACCCTCTCTCTAGCTCCCTTCCCCTCTCAATTTTTTCTCTGCCCTTATCCAAAATAGATAAATAAAATATTTTAAAAAGAATGATGACACTTGACACTTCTCATTCACCTGGTGAGTAAAATGGAGTGGAGGTTTGGAAGCAGGGTGCTCAGGAGGAGAGACACTGCACCGGGGTCAAGGAAGTGTGTCCTAAACAATACAGGGCCTCTGGCACCCTGACCAGCCCTGGGCACGATGATCTGAGTCCATTAGACTCAGATTCTCTCATTTACATAGAAGCTCCAGGGTGCTTTTATGAAACAGCCCTAATTACTCCAGTCCTTTCACTCTCGGAGAAATATAACCCAGATAGAAACCTGATCAGCTCTGTCTGAACTCAGATCACCTTTAATCCTTGAACACCCCACCCCAACCCTGCACTGGCCACACCTGCCAGGCTGCTCGTCAGCAGAAAGGTCCTAAACCCTCCGGTCGATATACATGAACTTCAGCAGGTTACGGTACCATCCCTGGGCCAACAGGCACACTCAGCAAACAGAGGTTTGGGTCAACAGGTGGTAAACTATTTTGACTAGCTGGCCTAGAATATATATATTGTATAAAGAGACAAATAGAGGGGCCCGGGCAGTATCGCACTGGGTTAAGCACACATAATGGAAGTGCAAGGACCCGTGTAACGATCCTGGTTCCAGCCTCCGGCTCCCCACCTGCAGGGGGGCATCGCTTCACAGATGGTGAAGCAGGTCTGCAGGTGTCTGTCTTTCTCTGCCCCTCTCTGTCTTCCCCTCCTCTCTCCATTTCTCTCTGTCCTATCCGACGACGACAACATCAATAACAACAATAACTATAGCAATAAAACAAGGGCAACAAAAGGGAATAAATAAATATTTAAAAAATAATATATATATTGAAATGGTGCTCAGGACATAAGAAAATAAGCACATTTTAAAATTATGAATACTGGGGGAATATTATACAAAAGAAAATGCACCCAAGTTATTAGATCAACGTGGAATCGCTTGCATACAGAATTCATTTCATAAGGAAAGCCCTAAGCACTGGTAGTGCGACTATCTGGAGAATGGGGAAGGGTGGGGGCCTGTGCAGTGAGATCAGGTGAGAGAGAGAAGCCAAGATAAGGTTAACAAGGGAGGGGGCAGGGGCCGGGCGGTAGTGCAGCAGGTTAAGCGCACATGGCGTAAAGCTAAAGGACCACTAGCTAAAGGATTCCAGTTTGAGCCCCCGGCTCTCCCACCTGCAGGAGGGTCGCTTCACAGGCGGTGAAGCAGGTCTGCAGGTGTCTGTCTTTCTCTCCCCCTCTCTGTCTTCCCCTCCTCTCTCCATTTCTCTCTGTCCTATCCAGCAACGATGATAACAACGATAAACAACAAGGGCAACAAAGGGAAACAAAACAAAACCAAACAGCCTCCAGGAGCAGTGGATTCACAGTGCAGGCACCGAGCCCCAGTGATAACCCTGGAGGCAAAAAAAGGGGGGGAGGCTAGGCAGTGGGGCACCCGGTTGAGCCAATACATCACCATGTGCGACGACCCAGGTTCAAGCCTCCAGTCCCCACCTGCAGGGGAGAAGCCTTGTAAGCAGTGAAGCAGGTCTACAGGTTTTTCTCTCCCCCCTCCTTCCTCCTCAATTTATCTCTGTCTTTATCCAATAAATAAAAAAATAATAAAGTTAGAAATAAGTAGATATACAAAAATAAAAAAACCTTAGCCTAAGAAGTTAAAGATGGTTTTTATTCTTTTTTTTTGTATTTATTCCCTTTTGTTGCCCTTGTTGTTCTATTGTTGTAGTTATTATTGTTGTTGTTGAGGTCATCATTGTTGGATAGGACAGAGAGAAATGGAGAGAGGAGGGGAAGACAGAGAGGGGGAGAGAAAGATAGACACCTGCAGACCTGCTTCACCGCCTGTGAAGCGACTCCCCTGCAGGTGGGGAGCCGGGGGCTCGAACCATGATCCTGAGCCTGTCCTTGAGCTTTGCGCCAACCCGCTTAACCCGCTGCGCCACCGCCCGACTCCCTATTCTTTTTTTTTCATTTATTAGTGAGTTAATATTGACTTACAAAATTTGTAAGATAACAGGTTATAATTCCATACAGCTCCCACCAGTAGAGTTCTGTGTCCCCGTCCCCCTCCATTGGAAACTGCTTTAGTTCTCCCAGAGTCACCGTCAGACCTTCCTTCCTCCCCCTACTACTACTTCTGGATGTCTTTCCTTTTTTCCTCTTCTCTCTCAGATAAGCAAAACCGTGCCTGACTTGCTTTGGTGTTTCCCAGTGGTTTTTATTTTTCAAGGACAACAGGAGTAGGGGCTAGAAGGGCTTAAATGACTTAAAAACCTTGTTGAGCAGCCAGTAAACACCTCAGTTGACTCAGATTAAACACTTGACCATAGTTTTAACAATCAGTTTGAGTGCTTAAATAAGTCAAACAAGAATAAAATGACTCACACTCAGAAAAGGCCTCATTCTAATCTGTGTCCAGTGCAGCCCATAGGGGGCTCCACAGGGCCTGCGTTGCTTCTCAGCTGTGCTTAGACCAGTTTAAGTTCTGTTGACCTTTGGGTTTTGATTGGATTGTTGACCATTGTTGCCCTTCAAGGCCTGGGAATGTGATCAAAACAGAGATCTCAAGAAACCAAGGGAAAGTGGATCAGGGAGTCAGTGTGAAGTCATTGGAAAGAAATTTCTGGATTGATGAGTAATTATGCATCTTTCTGGAGACAATAGTAGCGAAAGTCCTTTAATTTTTTGTTTATTATTTATTAGGTAGAGATAAACAGAAATCGAGAGGAATGGGAGGATAGAGATAGAGAGACACAGAGATAGAGACACTTGCAGCCCTGCTTCACCACTCATAAAACTTTCCTCCCAGCAAGTTATGTCTTTTAAAATTCAACACGGTGCATCTTTTCTTTTCTTTTTTTTTCTTTTTTTGCCTCCAGGGTTATCACTGGAGTTTGGTGCCCCTGCCCCTGGAGGCTATTTTTCCCATTTTGTTGCCCTTGTTGTGGTTGTTATTGTTGTTATAGCTGTTGTTGGATAGAACAGAGAGAAATGGAGAGAGGAGGAGAAGACAGAGAAGGGAAGAGAAAGACAGACACCTGTAGACCTGCTTCACTGCCTGTGAAGCGACTCCCCTGCAGGTGGGGAGCCGGGGGCTTGAACCAGGATCTTTGTGCCAGTCCTTATGCTTTGCGCCATGTGTGCTTAACCCCGCTGCTCTACCGCCCGGCCCATCTTTCCTCTTCATTTGTATGATTTTATAAAACATGGATTCTGTGTAAAGTCTTAAATTATTTTTAGTGTGAGCGACTCTGGGTGAGAGATATTTTGTTATTCCTGCTATCTCCCCAGAGATCTTTGTTAATTATCTTGTGCGTGGCTAGTTTCTAGACCTCTAGCTGCCAAGACTGAAGGACCCAGAAGCAGGGTCAGCAGGCTTTTTCTGTAAAGGGCCAGGCAGTAACGACTCTAGGGTCCCTGTGTAACTATTCAGCTCTGCTATTATTGTCTCTGGCCACCACAGATGATATGTCAACAAGTAAGTAACATTTTATTTACAAAGCCGGGCCCTGGTTATCTCAGCCTTGGGCGATAGTCAGGTGATCCCTGCCCACCCAGGGCAAGAATCTGCTTGCTTCTCCTCGGGCGAGTGTTTCTAGTCCTATCTGCCCAGCCTAGTCAGCCATCACACCTCTCACCTTACAGAAACGGGTTGGCATCTGTTAACTTTGCTTTCTGCTTTATCATCTGTTACTTTTCTGTCTGCAAGCAGGAGAAGAGCTGAGCTGGAAGAGCACAGGACTTACGCTCAGGGCTCTGAGTATTGTTTTCAGTAGGGAGCTGAGCAGAGGCCTGTGTTTGCTTCATCCCCATTTTTGTTTTCTTCTTTGCTGCCAGGGTTTGCTTTTTATCCCCCAGGACACTGCTCAGCTCTGTCATATGCTGGTGCCAGAGGACTGAACCTGGGAGTTTGGGGCCTGAGGCAGGGGAGCGCCTTTGCATCACCATTATGCCCTCTCCCTCACCAGCTGGGGCTTGGCGCCACCCAATTCCACTGCACCCAGTGGACTTTTTTTTTTTTTTTACCATGCGCAAGGACCCAGGTTCAAACCCATAGCACCCACATTCAGGGGGACACGTCACAAGCAGTGAAGCAATGCTGCAGGTGTCTCTCCCTCCCTCTACTCCCCCCCCCACCAATTTCTCTCTGTCCTATCAAATAAAAAAAGAAAAGAAGGGAGCCAGGTGGTGGCACAGAGGGCTAAGCACACATGGCGTGAAGTGCAAGGGCTGGTGTAAGGATCCCCTTTTGAGCCCCCGGCTCCCCACCTGCACCTTCACAGGCGGTGAAGCAGGTCTGCAGGTGTCTGTCTTTCTCTCCCCCCTCTGTCTTCTCCTCCTCTCTCCATTTCTCTCTGTCCTATCCAACAACAAGGACAGCAATAACAACAATAATAACAACACTGATGACAACAAAGGTGACAAAAGGGGGAAAAATAAAAGATTGAAAAAAAGAAAAATGACAACTGGAGTGGTGGATTCATCATGCAGGCATCAAGCCCCAGCAACAGCCCTAGAGGTAAAAAAAAAAAAAAAAAAAAAAAACAGGGCCTGGGCAGTGCTGCACCCACTTAAGTGTACATATCACCATGCTCAAGGATCTGGGTTCAAGCCCCTGCTCCCCACCTACAGGGAGGACGCTGTGACAGTGGAAGGAAGAAAAGACATGTCTAGAGAGTCGGGCGGTAGCGCAGCGGGTTAAGCACAAGTGGCCAAAGCTCAAGGACCGGTGTAAGGATCCCAGTTCGAGTCCCCTGCTCCCCACCTGCAAGGGAGTCGCTTCACAGGTGGTGAAGCAGGTCTGCAGGTGTCTGTCTTTCTCTCCCCCTCTCTGTCTCCCCCTCCTCTCTCCATTTCTCTCTGTCCTATCTAACAAGGACATCAATTACAACAACAATAATAAACAAGGGCAACAAAAGGGAAAACACATAAATAAATATAAAAAAGAAAAGGCATGTCTGGTCTTTATTTGGGCTAGGAGGGTGCTATATCAGCTTCTCCCAGTATTAAGAAAATCAGTCATTTCTGAGGGTCCCAGGAGAATGGGGATAACTGTGAAAGATGGCGCTCGTACCAACGGCCAGCTGTCAAGATCTCAAAGATGCCACCATCTCCGAATAACACTGCAGGCTGACCTAGTTCGACACAGATTACAACACAGGCCTGGAATTTCATGTGGGAAGTGCCTTATCTCTCTGGTCTGTGGAAAATAACCGGAAGCTTGTGAACACAAGCAGAAGGAGCGGAGTAAGCCCAAGATGGCAGCTAGAGGGACGGAGACTTCTTACCTTTTCTTGCCAGGTGCTATGGTGAATGTTGCCTTTCAAGAGGCAACTTCTGTTCTGAAGAGACTCCCTAAACGGTGGCAGGAGTGGGAGGGAGTCCACTGAGGGGGATACTTCAGTGTTACTAGAGCTTTGTGGAGTGGGAACCCACCAGCTGAGCAGGGGCTCATGCTAAGCCAAGTCCATGTAGGATAAAGTCCTGCAGCTCTGAGTTCCAGGAATGAATATTTGTTTAGGCCTCTGAAGGTTTTGGTCTGTGCTAAAGGACTAACCTGATACTTCAAATATTGAGGAGAGGGCCAGCTGAACAGCTCAGTTGGGTAGTGTGCTGCTTTGTCGTGTGTGACCGAGGTCCGATCCTGGCCCTACAGCATGGAAGGAAGTTTCGGTGCTGTGGTCTCTGTCTCTGTCTCTCTATCTTTCTATCTCCCTGTCTGCATCTAAAGAAAAACAAAAGCAAGCAAACAAGAGTACTATGGATGGGGCCAGGTAGTGGCGCACCTGGTTGAACACACATTACAATGTGTAAGGACTCAGGTTCAAGCCCCCGGTCCCCACCTGCAGAGGGAAAGCTTCACAAGTGGCGAAGCAGGGCTGCAGGTGTCTCTCTGTCTCCCCCTCTCTATCTCCCCCTTCCTCTCAATTTTTGGCCATCTCTATCCAATAAGTAGATAAAGATAATAAAAAGATAAGAAAGAGTATTGCGGAGAAGTAGTGCTGCTATCACAGCTGGTGAGAATGGCAGTTGCTCCGGATTTTCGTATTCTTGTTCTTATATTTCTTGGTGAGCGCAGTGAGCAAGCTAAGTGTACACAGGTGTACATGGTGCTGAGTGTACATGGTGCTGGCTGTACATGGTGCTGAGTTTACATGGTGCTGAGTGTACATGGTGCTATGTGTACACAGGTGTACATGGTGCTGGCTGTACATGGTGCTGAGTGTACATGGTGCTATGTGTACACAGGTGTACATGGTGCTGACTGTACATGGTGCTGGCTGTACATGGTGCTGAGTGTACATGGTGTTAAGTGTACATGGTGCTGGCTGTACATGGTGCTGGCTGTACATGGTGCTGGCTGTACATGGTGCTGGCTGTACATGGTGCTGAGTGTACATGGTGCTGAGTGTACACAGGTGTACATGGTGCTGAGTGTACATGGTGCTAAGTGTACACAGGTATACATGGTGCTAAGTGTACATGGTGCTGAGTGACTGATAATGCTGGTGAAGGTACTTTTTGGTGTTATTTTTTGGATAATTTTTTTTATATATAAAGATTTTATTTATTAATGAGAAAGATAGGAGAGAGAGAAAGAACCAGACATTGCTCTGGTACATGTGCTGCCGGGGATTGAACTCAGGACCTCATGCTTGAGAGTCTAGTGCCTTAGCCACTGCGCCACCTCCCGGACCACGGATAATTCTTTTCTTAAGGTATTTTTTACTTATTTATTCAATAGTGAAACCAGAAGAAAGTTCTGACACTCCCTGTTAGGGTGAGTGGAGTTTGGTTGCTTTCTGCTAGGAATGAAATAAATCATGTTGTGGCCAGTGGCAATTTCCCTTTGTCTCTTTCTTTTTCTATTATTATTGTTGTTGTTGTTGTCATTCCAGAATATCACTCAGCTTTGGCTTTTGGCTCATGCAAGTCTGATAAGCTAGATGCTAAATAGTGTTGAGAGTGTGTGCGATCCATTTATTTTTAGGACTGATAATAGAATAATTTCTGATGTTCATTTGAAATCACATGTGCAATAGGGCCCTGGTTAATGCCTACTTTTGAAATTGAAATCGAACCTGATCAAAGAGTAAAGTATACAGTTTAAATAATGTCTGGGAGGTAGTGCAGTGGATAAACCATTGGCCTCTCCAGAATGAGGTCCTGAGTTCAGTCCCTGGCAGCGCACGTGCCAGAGTGATGTCTGGTTCTCTTCTTCTCTCTCTCCTCCTATCCCTCTTATTAATAGATTTATTAAAAAAAAGAAGAAGAAGAATAGAGCTAGGCATATAGTGGACCTCAGTTTTTATATGTTAACGATGGCAATGTGGTAGTGACAGTCACATTGTTAGGTCACAGAGGCTCCAGCTTGTGTAATAATGAACACAGATACTGATGATGGCGGTCGTCAATGATCCCATGATAAATAGCTTGACAGCACCCATGATAGGCTGGAATAGATCATAGGAGCCAGCAGTGTTTGGCTCTTTTGTTTATTATTTAGTTATCTATTTTATTTCCACCAGGATTAGCACTGGGGCTCAGTGTCTGCGTGGCAAAGCCATTACTCCCAGTGGCCTTCCCCCCTTCCTTGTTTATTTGATGAGAGAGAGAAAATGAGAGGGGAGGGGGAGATAGAAAGGGATAAAGAAAGACAGACACCTGGGGGCCAGGTAGTAGCGCAGTAGGTTAAGTGCACATGGTGTGAAGCACAAGGACCAGCGGAAGGTTCCTGGTTCAAGCCCCCGGACTCCCCACCTGCGGAAGGAGGGAGGGTCCTATCTTTCCTCCTCTCTGTCTTCCCTCCTCTCTTGATTTCGCTCTGTCCTATCCAACAACAATGACAGTAATAACAACAACAATAATCAACAAGGGCAACAAAAGGGAAAAAATAGCCTCCAGGAGCAGTGGATTCATAGTGCAGGCACCGAGCTCCAGCAATAAACTTGGAGGCAAAAAAAAAGAAGGAGAAGAAGAAGGAGAAAGAGAGACACCTGCCAACCTGCTTTACCATTTGTGAAGCTTCCTCCCTACAGGTGGGGAGCAGGTTCAAACCCTCGTCCTTACACATGGTAATGTGTGTGCTCGACCAGGTGCACCACCACCAACCCCCCAGTGTTTGGTTATTTAAGGAATTATGTCAGGGCCAGGTGGTGGCACACCTGACTGAATGCACAGATCACAATGCACTAAGGCCTGGGTTCAAGCCCCAGTCTGCACCTGCAGAGGGGAAGCTTCCAGAGTGATGAAAGCAGTGCTGTAGGTCTCTCTCGCTCTCTTTTCTTTTCTTTCTTCTCTTTTTTTAACCAGAACACTGTTCAGTTCTGGCTTATGGAGCTTCAGTGGTGAAGGGGATTGAACCTGGGACTTCAGAGCCTCAGACGGGGAAAGTCTCTTTGCATAACCATTATGCTATCTACCTTCACCCTCTCTCTAGCTCCCTTCCCCTCTCAATTTTTTCTCTGCCCTTATCCAAAATAGATAAATAAAATATTTTAAAAAGAATGATGACACTTGACACTTCTCATTCACCTGGTGAGTAAAATGGAGTGGAGGTTTGGAAGCAGGGTGCTCAGGAGGAGAGACACTGCACCGGGGTCAAGGAAGTGTGTCCTAAACAATACAGGGCCTCTGGCACCCTGACCAGCCCTGGGCACGATGATCTGAGTCCATTAGACTCAGATTCTCTCATTTACATAGAAGCTCCAGGGTGCTTTTATGAAACAGCCCTAATTACTCCAGTCCTTTCACTCTCGGAGAAATATAACCCAGATAGAAACCTGATCAGCTCTGTCTGAACTCAGATCACCTTTAATCCTTGAACACCCCACCCCAACCCTGCACTGGCCACACCTGCCAGGCTGCTCGTCAGCAGAAAGGTCCTAAACCCTCCGGTCGATATACATGAACTTCAGCAGGTTACGGTACCATCCCTGGGCCAACAGGCACACTCAGCAAACAGAGGTTTGGGTCAACAGGTGGTAAACTATTTTGACTAGCTGGCCTAGAATATATATATTGTATAAAGAGACAAATAGAGGGGCCCGGGCAGTATCGCACTGGGTTAAGCACACATAATGGAAGTGCAAGGACCCGTGTAACGATCCTGGTTCCAGCCTCCGGCTCCCCACCTGCAGGGGGGCATCGCTTCACAGATGGTGAAGCAGGTCTGCAGGTGTCTTTCTCTCCCCTTCTCTATCTTCCCCTCCTCTCTCCATTTCTATCTGTTCTTTCCAATAAAAACCCGTAAAATGGCCTCTAGGAGCAGTGGATTCATAGTTCAGGCCCCAGGCCCCAGTGATAATCCTCAAGGCAAAAAGAAGGAAGAGGAGAAGAAAGAGAAAGAGAGATGGAAGGGAGAGATAGACAGGGAGAGACATCTGCGGCACTATCTCATCACTCATGAGGCTTCACCCCTGCCGGTGGGGACTGGGGCTTAACCCTGGGTCCTCATGCATGGTAACATGAGCTCTCTTGTTGGGCCTTAAAGCCAGCCCCCCTGCTCTGCTTACATAATCATTGTTTTGCCTGAAAGATCCCCACCACCACGTTATCCCCTCAGGGTATCGCTAATTCAGTTAATACCATTGCAACAGTTGCTAAGGATGCTTCCACCTTCCCAGCGTGCCTTTTGCCTCTCTCCACCCCCTTTCCTAGCCAATCCCATCCCGACTTGCCACTTCCGGAATCCTCCCATAAAAGCCTCTCCTGTTCCCGCTTTTGCTCTCTTTGCTCTTTTTCTCTTTCGCCACCCGACCTGGAGAAGGGCTGGTGGGCATAGTGACAGGCGGCCATTTTGCTAGCTCCACGTGGCCTAAACCTCTGTGCTCACACCCAATTCTGCAGCGTCCGCGTGAATAAAGATTTGTGTTCCCGCCCCGCCATGAGACCGGACACTCTCTAATGCACCCACACTGTAATTCCACGCCCTCTTGCCCCTGCCTCCTCCTTTGGCCCCTGGCATCTCTGGAGTCCCTCAGGTCTCTCTGTCTAGGAGATCTCCCCACTTTCCCACCCCCAGCCTCTCCGCTAAGTCACCAAGGAAATCCATGTTACTCTGATGACAACGGTGAGGGGCCTGGGAGGTGGCTGAGCTGTAGTCTGAGCCTGACTCATGAGTGTTGAGCCCTGGGCTCTGTCCCCTGCACCATGTAAACTGGATTTCATCCCTAGCACCTCAGAACATGCTAGTGATCCCTACCTCTGTCTCACTCTCTCAAAACCAAGCTACAGAGATGGTGAAGACATCCTAAAATTCATCAAGCTAAGGGATAAGCACATTTCAGATGGGATAATGATTGGGGCTGGGGTGACTTCAGGAAGCCATATGACCTCTGAGTGATCTGAAATCTAGGCTCACGTCTGCTCTCCACCGCCCAGGTCTGGCTACCTGCCCTGAGGACACCTGTTAGTGGTTGAAGCATCTGTGTCTCTGAGCACTGAGAGAGACTGTGGGGTGCTGGAGGGGCTGTGAGGAGGATAAGGAGGAAGGAGGAAGGTCTGGCAAGCAGGAAGGTGGTTTAGTGGATACAGCCTTGGATTCTTAGACACGAGGTTCTGAGTTTGATTCCTGGCATCACAGATGCCAGAGTGATGCCTGGCTGCCCTCTCTCCATATATAAGTGAATAAATCTCTTTGTTTTACCAGAGCACTGCTCAGCTCTGGCTTATGATGGTACCTGGGATTGAACTTGGGACTTTGGAGCCTCAGGCATGGAAGTCTTTTGCATAAACATTGTGCTGTCTCCCCAGCCCAAGAAATGCAACTGTAAAAAACAATCTGTAGGGGAGTCTGGCAGTAACGCAGCAGGTTAAGTGCACGTGGTGCAAAGCACAGGGACCGGCGTAAGGATTCCGGTTCGACACCCCCGGCTCCCCACCTGCAGGGAAATTGCTTCACAGGCAGTGAAGCAGGCCTGCAGGTGTCTGTCTTTCTATCCCCCTCTCTGTCTTCCCTTCCTCTCTCCATTTCTCTCTGTCCTATCTAACAACGATGACATCAATAACAGCAATAACTACAACAATAATTTTTTGTTTGTTTTTTTATTTCTTTATTGGGGAATTAATGTTTTACATTCAACAGTAAATACAATAGTTTGTACATGCATAACATTCCCCAGTTTCCCATTTAACAATATAACCCCCACTATGTCATTTATCATCCTTCATTGACCTGTATTCTCCCCACCCACCCACTCCCACCCCGGAGTCTTTTACTTTGGTGTAATACTC
Organism: Erinaceus europaeus; assembly: GCF_950295315.1. Taxonomy (NCBI): domain Eukaryota; kingdom Metazoa; phylum Chordata; class Mammalia; order Eulipotyphla; family Erinaceidae; genus Erinaceus; species Erinaceus europaeus. The sequence continues at coordinate 66,963,131 of NC_080167.1, read as the reverse complement.
CAACAATAATTTAAAAAACAAGGCTTGAGGCTGGGGACTCAGCACAGTAGTTCTGCAAAAAACAAGGGCAACAAAAGGAAAAATAAATAAATAAAATATATATAAAAAACAATCTGTAAAAAAAAAAAAGCAACAGGGGCCAGATGGTGGTGACCTTGTTGAGCACACATGCTACAATGTGCAAGGACCCAGGTTCGAGCCCCTGGTCCCCACCTGTATGGAGAAAGTTCTACAAGTGGTGAAGCAGGGTTGCAGGTGTCTGTGTTGCTCTCCCTATAACCCCCTTCCCTCTCAATTTCTAGCTGTCTCTATCCAATAAAGAAAAAAGCATTAAAATAAAATAGACAGGAACCAAAATAAAATAAGCAGTGGAGGTTTGGGGGTTGAAGAGAGCCCAGCACCCCATGGCCTGGTCTGGCCTGGCCTGAGCCCTTCAGAAGGACCCACTGGCCCAGAACTTGGCCTCAGCCTGGGACCTGCCAGCTGACCTGAAGCTGCTCTACAAGGGCCTTCCAGCACCCAGCTAGTGCTCCTGGGTCTGTGTGTGCGCGTCAGCCACCTCGTGAGTCTGTGTGTCTCTGTGCCTGTGTCTGTGTCTGTAAGCCACCTCATGTGTCTGTGTGTGCATGTCAGTCACTTCGTGTGTCTCTGTGCCTGTGTGTCTGTAAGCCACCTCGTGTGTGTGTGTGTGTGTGTGTGTGTGTGTGTGTGCCTGTGTCTGTGTCTGTGTCTGTAAGCCACCTCGTGTGTGTCTGTGTATGTGTGTGTCAGCCACCTCGTGTGTGTCTGTGTGTCTCTGTGCCTGTGTCTGTAAGCCACCTCGTGTGTGTGTGTGTGTGTGTGTGTGTGTGTGTGTGTGTGTGTGCGTGTGTCTGAGTTACCTCGTGTGTGTGTGTGTGTGTGTCAGTTACCTCGTGTGTGTGTATGTGTCAGAGTTACCTCGTGTGTGTGTGTGTGTGTGTGTGTCAGAGTTACCTCGTGTGTGTGTGTGTGTGTCTGAGTTACCCCGTGTGTGTGTGTCTGTGTATCTAAGTTAACTCGTGTGTGTGTCTGTGTATCTGTCTAAGTTACCTTGTGTGTGTGTGTCTGAGTTACCTCGTGTGTGTGTGTCTGAGTTACCCCGTGTGTGTGTGTGTGTGTGTCTGTGTATCTAAGTTAACTCGTGTGTGTGTGTGTGTGTGTGTGTGTGTGTGTGTGTGTGTATCTGTCTAAGTTACCTTGTGTGTGTGTGCGCCTGTGTGTGTCTGAGTTACCTCGTGTGTGGGGGGGGGGGGGAGGGGGGGAGCGGCCCGCAGGGGCGGGGCGGGCGGGGCGGGGACAGCAGGGACCCGGCGAAAGCGGAGCAGACAAGCCACCCGGGGAGCCAGCGGAGCGGGAGCCACAGCGGAGTAAGCGCGGGCCGCCCGGCGGGGGACGGGGTTGCGGGAGGGGCAGCCGGAGGGGCAGGGCGGCCGCAGCTCCAGCCCCGCGCACAGGCGGCCGGCGCGCTCAGATGGGGAGGGTCCCGGAAAGTCTGCGCGGGGTCTGCCCAGGAGTCTGGAAGTTGAGAAGCTTCTTTGCAGTGCCGCCCCCCACCCCTGGCACCCGGCTTGACCCGCCGCCCCCCTGCTCCCCTCTCGGGAGTCCGGGGTCTGGGGTCCAGGTGGGAAGGGCGCTGTGGCCGGGGTGGTCCCGTGAGACCCCGGCCCCCACTCGGGAGGCCCTTCTGGAGTCTGGGGGCTGTGAGCTTGCGGTTGTCACTCGGACTTGGTTTTCGTTGTTGTTTTGTTTTGTTTTGACCAGAGCACTGCTCAGCTCTGGCTTATGGTGGTGCAGGGGATTGAACCTGGGACTTTGGAGCCTCAGGCGTGAAAGTCAACATCAACGGGCTTGGTTTTCTACAGCTGCCAGCTTCCCCCAGCCCCCCACTCGCCCTCTGCAGACTGCAGGGCTCCCCCCACCCGGCCTGTTTGCGGGCACCCCGTGTTTATTCATTTACTTTTCATTTCTTAATTTGTGACTAAGTGCAGGCTACAAGGTCGTATGGTTACAAGGTCTGATTCCACACCAGATCCAGCACCAGAGTTCTGGGTCGTCGCCCTCCCTCCGCCCAAAGAGAAGCACTGAGTTCCCACACGTCTTACAGACAGTTGGCATGTTTCAGCTTTGGGGACTGTTTGCTTTTCAAGTTCACGTGTATCCATTCTCTAGATTCCGCATCTGAGTGAAGCTATCTGGCCGTTGTCTTTCATCTCTTGCCTTATTCCGCTAAGCAGAATCACCTCCAGTTCCTTTCATTCGTCACTTCTCACAGAGACAGAGACTGAGAGGGTGAGGGGAGGTCGACAGACCTGCACACGGCACTTGTGAAGCTTCCCCTCTACAGGTGGGGGCAGGGGACTCGAACCCAGGTCCTTGGACTTAGTAATGTGTGTGGCAGGTGACATGTAATTGTCCCGAGGGAGGGAGGGGTGTGGGAGTGGCAGTTCTGCCGCTGTCTGCGGTGAGAGTGTCCTTGGCTTTGGGCAGAGCAGCTGTAAAGGCCCTGTGGCCGCAGTGTTGTGCCTGGCATGGCTGAGCCGGGTCCCCGTCTGCTGAGGTGGGCCAGAGTGGCCGCCCTGACCCTGTGAGCAACCTGCTGAGAACAGGCAGACTCCAGACTGTCTCCTGCACACACACACACACACACACACACTCACACACACTCACACACTCACACACACACACTCATACACTCACACCCTCACACACAGACACAGACACACCCTCACACACACACACATACACACACTCACACACACACTCACACATATACACACACATACACACACAAACCCTCACACACACACATACACTCACACACACCCACACTCACACACACACACACTCACTCACACACCCACACACGCATACACTCACACACACCCACACTCACACACACACATACACTCACACACACACATTCACACACACACCCTCCCAAATAGTTTTTTGTATTTTGCATCCATCCATTTATTTATCCAATTA